>NW_027287888.1:0-41618 GCF_047511675.1 Marmota flaviventris
GTCTCCCATGCTTTGCGCTAGGCCTGCCTCCGCCTTCCGCTAAAAGAGGACCTCAATTTTCTCTGGAACACCCAGCAGACCACCATGGTTCTACTCGCCCTGGCAAAAACGTCTCCAGGCCACAAGAGGAGAGAAACTTACTCTCCTGGGCCATGGCCCAGAACCTCCTAGTACGCCTGAACCCTACTGCCGAACACCCACTAGGAAATCACCCCGGCAGGCCAATGTCTTCCTCAACGTCTTGAGCTCTGGATCACCCATGCATGCCGAAACCAAATCAGGACTGACACTCAGAGGACTACAGGCTCGGAGTCCTAACGCCAAGTGAACTCGGCTGAAAAGGGCCTTACGTTCCAGGGTCCATTCCCACACAGCCGCCATCGGCAAAGGGCCACAGGCTTCTCCCCTCCGCCACACGACTCACTGCAGCCCCCTACGTCTACGTGGTGGACCTCAGTTTCGATGAGAACGACGGTATAGAGTTTTCACTCATTTTGTTCAGCTTCCAAGGAATGTTTTTGTGGGAGTCATCATCGATCCACGCTTGTGACCCTCACCTGGCAAGGAGCAACCTCGGTGACTTGGGGCCAGGAGACGCTTACCATCGTCAGCTATGAAGGGCCACACTCAGGAAACAGAGGGCACGGCCATGCGGGTGTTCCCCGTCCTCCCTGGGCATCTTCCCAGAGCCACAGGAGCCGGCGGCAACCTTTCCATCCTTCCGTGGAAACACGACCTGCCATGCGTATGCAAGGAGACAAAAGAGAGGGGTGCCCAAGAATAACCATGACTGGCCTGCTCCGCAGCCTGCTGATCCTCAGTACACGCTCGTTAGGGAATGCAGACTTTTCAGTTGCCTGCGCCATGCCGGCCTTAGCTCAGGTCCCATGTGGCTCTTAAGGTGACCAAGAAACACTTCCAGCCACAGGAAACCCATCTAGAATCTCCATCCAACTCTACAACCCCATCTGACCCTGACACCTTCCCTGCACAGGATGTCCAAGCATGGAAGGACGAACTTGAGAAACTACGTCCTCTGGAAACCTCCTGCCTTTCTGGGCCAATGCCACGGGCATCTCGGAGCCCCACGTGACATAGATTCCAACAGGAGCCCCAGCCCCACCCTGAAGCTCCAATGCCTGAACCACACAACTTGTGCAGGAGAGGAGACCCTCAACGCCTGTCCAGCGCCTATGAAAGGCACTTGGCAAACTGCAGAATTTCATCACTCTCTACTTCCTTCAGGCACAGGCAACAATCCTTACGCACTACTTTGGACCCAGTTAGGCCTTCCACTCCCCAAACCATTCACGGCTGTCCTATGCTCAAAAACTACAAGCTGAGGTCTCGGGTTCACATGCGCCTCCTACCAGAGAAGTCATGCCTGAGGTCTGCCACCACATTGGCTCATTCGGGATCCAAACTGCATCTGTGCTCTTTCAGAAAGCACATCAACCACCATGCATGCAGCCCCACGGGCGGACCAAAACCACACAACGATACTAAGGCTTTTTCCTGAAGCACTTCTGATGCCCCAACTCGAGAGTCAACCATCTATCAGGAGGATCCATTCCCAGAAGTGGCAGCAAAAGTCCCCGATTGGTGGTAAGACCCAGTTTCTCCATTTGCATTCCCTCAAATGTCCATCTACTCATCCAGGCACTGGTCCCTCTGGAGACCCACCCTTCCTTCGCCGGGTGGACCATGGCTCCTGCCAACATTGTGTGGCAATACCACTGGCAACACTGTAGCATTTCCAGGAAAAGAGAAAACCCACCAGACTCCCGGAAACACCACGCCCCTGTGCACTAAAGAAGGGTCTCCCATGCTTTGCGCTGGGCCTGCCTCCGCCTTCCGCTAAAAGAGGACCTCAATTTTCTCTGGAACACCCAGCAGACCACCATGGTTCTACTCGCCCTGGCAAAAACGTCTCCAGGCCACAAGAGGAGGAAACTTACTCTCCTGTGCCATGGCCCAGAACCTCCTAGTACGCCTGAACCCTACTGCCGAACACCCACTAGGAAATCACCCCGGGCAGGCCAATGTCTTCCTCAACGTCTTGAGCTCTGGATCACCCATGCATGCCGAAACCAAATCAGGACTGACACTCAGAGGACTACAGGCTCGGAGTCCTAACGCCAAGTGAACTCGGCTGAAAAGGGCCTTCCCTTCCAGGGTCCATTCCCACACAGCCCCCGTCGGCAAAGGGCCACAGGCTTCTCCCCTCCGCCACCCGACTCACTGCAGCCCCCTACGTCTACGTGGTGGACCTCAGTTTCGATGAGAACGACGGTATAGAGTTTTCACTCATTTTGTTCAGCTTCCAAGGAATGTTTTTGTGGGAGTCATCATCGATCCACGCTTGTGACCCTCACCTGGCAAGGAGCAACCTCGGTGACTTGGGGCCAGGAGACGCTTACCATCGTCAGCTATGAAGGGCCACACTCAGGAAACAGAGGGCACGGCCATGCGGGTGTTCCCCGTCCTCCCTGGGCATCTTCCCACAGCCACAGGAGCCGGCGGCAACCTTTCCATCCTTCCGTGGAAACACGACCTGCCATGCGTATGCAAGGAGACAAAAGAGAGGGATGCCCATGAAGAATAACCATGACTGGCCTGCTCCACAGCCTGCTGCTCCTCAGTACACGCTCGTTAGGGAATGCAGACTTTTCAGTTGCCTGCGCCATGCCGGCCTTAGCTCAGGTCCCATGTGGCTCTTAAGGTGACCAAGAAACACTTCCAGCCACAGGAAACCCATCTAGAATCTCCATCCAACTCTACAACCCCATCTGACCCTGACACCTTCCCTGCACAGGATGTCCAAGCATGGAAGGACGAACTTGAGAAACTACGTCCTCTGGAAACCTCCTGCCTTTCTGGGCCAATGCCACGGGCATCTCGGAGCCCCACGTGACATAGATTCCAACAGGAGCACCAGCCCCACCCTGAAGCTCCAATGCCTGAACCCCACAACTTGTGCAGGAGAGGAGACCCTCAACGCCTGTCCAGCGCCCATGAAAGGCACTTGGCAATCTGCTGAATTTCATCACTCTCTACTTCCTTCAGGCACAGGCAACAATCCTTACGCACTACTTTGGACCCAGTTAGGCCTTTCCACTCCCCAAACCATTCACCGCTGTCCTATGCTCAAAAACTACAAGCTGAGGTCTCGGGTTCACATGCGCCTCCTACCAGAGAAGTCATACCTGAGGTCTGCCACCACATTGGCTCTTTCGGGATCCAAACTGCGTCTGTGCTCTTTCAGAAAGCACATCAACCACCATGCATGCAGCCCCACGGGCGGACCAAAAGCACACAACGATACTAAGGCTTTTTCCTGAAGCACTTCTGTTGCCCCAACTCGAGAGTCAACCATCTATCAGGAGGATCCATTCCCAGAAGTGGCAGCAAAAGGCCCCGCTTGGTGGTAAGACCCAGTTTCTCCATTTGCATTCCCTCAAATGTCCATCTACTCATCCAGGCACTGGTCCCTCTGGAGACCCACCCTTCCTTCCCCGGGTGGACCATGGCTCCTGCCAACATTGTGTGGCAATACCACTGGCAACAATGTAGCATTTCCAGGAAAAGAGAAAACCCACCAGACTCCCGGAAACACCACGCCCCTGTGCACTAAAGAAGGGTCTCCCATGCTTTGCGCTGGGCCTGCCTCCGACTTCCGCTAAAAGAGGACCTCAATTTTCTCTGGAACACCCAGCAGACCACCATGGTTCTACTCGCCCTGGCAAAAACGTCTCCAGGCCACAAGAGGAGGAAACTTACTCTCCTGTTCCATGGCCCAGAACCTCCTAGTACGCCTGAACCCTACTGCCGAACACCCACTAGGAAATCACCCCGGGCAGGCCAATGTCTTCCTCAACGTCTTGAGCTCTGGATCACCCATGCATGCCGAAACCAAATCAGGACTGACCCTCAGAGGACTACAGGCTCGGAGTCCTAACGCCAAGTGAACTCGGCTGAAAAGGGCCTTCCCTTCCAGGGTCCATTCCCACACAGGCCCCGTCGGCAAAGGGCCACAGGCTTCTCCACTCCACCACCCGACTCACTGCAGCCCCCTACGTCTACGTGGTGGACCTCAGTTTCGATGAGAACGACGGTATAGAGTTTTCACTCATTTTGTTCAGCTTCCAAGGAATGTTTTTGTGGGAGTCATCATCGATCCACGCTTGTGACCCTCACCTGGCAAGGAGCAACCTCGGTGACTTGGGGCCAGGAGACGCTTACCATCGTCAGCTATGAAGGGCCACACTCAGGAAACAGAGGGCACGGCCATGCGGGTGTTCCCCGTCCTCCCTGTGCATCTTCCCACAGCCATAGGATCCGGCGGCAACCTTTCCATCCTTCCGTGGAAACACGACCTGCCATGCGTATGCAAGGAGACAAAAGAGAGGGATGCCCATGAAGAATAACCATGACTGGCCTGCTCCGCAGCCTGCTGCTCCTCAGTACACGCTCGTTAGGGAATGCAGACTTTTCAGTTGCCTGCGCCATGCCGGCCTTAGCTCAGGTCCCATGTGGCTCTTAAGGTGACCAAGAAACACTTCCAGCCACAGGAAACCCATCTAGAATCTCCATCCAACTCTACAACCCCATCTGACCCTGACACCTTCCCTGCACAGGATGTCCAAGCATGGAAGGACGAACTTGAGAAACTACGTCCTCTGGAAACCTCCTGCCTTTCTGGGCCAATGCCACGGGCATCTCGGAGCCCCACGTGACATAGATTCCAACAGGAGCCCCAGCCCCACCCTGAAGCTCCAATGCCTGAACCACACAACTTGTGCAGGAGAGGAGACCCTCAACGCCTGTCCAGCGCCTATGAAAGGCACTTGGCAAACTGCTGAATTTCATCACTCTCTACTTCCTTCAGGCACAGGCAACAATCCTTACGCACTACTTTGGACCCAGTTAGGCCTTTCCACTCCCCAAACCATTCACGGCTGTCCTATGCTCAAAAACTACAAGCTGAGGTCTCGGGTTCACATGCGCCTCCTACCAGAGAAGTCATGCCTGAGGTCTGCCACCACATTGGCTCATTCGGGATCCAAACTGCGTCTGTGCTCTTTCAGAAAGCACATCAACCACCATGCATGCAGCCCCACGGGCGGACCAAAACCACACAACGATACTAAGGCTTTTTCCTGAAGCACTTCTGATGCCCCAACTCGAGAGTCAACCATCTATCAGGAGGATCCATTCCCAGAAGTGGCAGCAAAAGGCCCCGCTTGGTGGTAAGACCCAGTTTCTCCATTTGCATTCCCTCAAATGTCCATCTACTCATCCAGGCACTGGTCCCTCTGGAGACCCACCCTTCCTTCCCCGCGTGGACCATGGCTCCTGCCAACATTGTGTGGCAATACCACTGGCAACACTGTAGCATTTCCAGGAAAAGAGAAAACCCACCAGACTCCCGGAAACACCACGCCCCTGTGTACTGAAGAAGGGTCTCCCATGCTTTGCGCTGGGCCTGCCTCCGCCTTCCGCTAAAAGAGGACCTCAATTTTCTCTGGAACACCCAGCAGACCACCATGGTTCTACTAACCCTGGCAAAAACGTCTCCAGGCCACAAGAGGAGGAAACTTACTCTCCTGGGCCATGGCCCAGAACCTCCTAGTACGCCTGAACCCTACTGCCGAACACCCACTAGGAAATCACCCCGGGCAGGCGAATGTCTTCCTCAACGTCATGAGCTCTGGATCACCCAAGCAATGCCGAAACCAAATCAGGACTGACACTCAGAGGACTACAGGCTCGGAGTCCTAACGCCAAGTGAACTCGGCTGAAAAGGGCCTTCCCTTCCAGGGTCCATTCCCACACAGCCCCCGTCGGCAAAGGGCCACAGTCTTTTCCCCTCCGCCACCCGACTCACTGCAGCCCCCTACGTCTACGTGGTGGACCTCAGTTTCGATGAGAACGACGGTATAGAGTTTTCACTCATTTTGTTCAGCTTCCAAGGAATGTTTTTGTGGGAGTCATCATCGATCCACGCTTGTGACCCTCACCTGGCAAGGAGCAACCTCGGTGACTTGGGGCCAGGAGACGCTTACCATCGTCAGCTATGAAGGGCCACACTCAGGAAACAGAGGGCACGGGCATACGGGTGTTCCCCGTCCTCCCTGGGCATCTTCCCACAGCCACAGGAGCCGGCGGCAACCTTTCCATCCTTCCGTGGAAACACGACCTGCCATGCGTATGCAAGGAGACAAAAGAGAGGGATGCCCATGAAGAATAACCATGACTGGCCTGCTCCGCAGCCTGCTGCTCCTCAGTACACGCTCGTTAGGGAATGCAGACTTTTCAGTTGCCTGCGCCATGCCGGCCTTAGCTCAGGTCCCATGTGGCTCTTAAGGTGACCAAGAAACACTTCCAGCCACAGGAAACCCATCTAGAATCTCCATCCAACTCTACAACCCCATCTGACCCTGACACCTTCCCTGCACAGGATGTCCAAGCATGGAAGGACGAACTTGAGAAACTACGTCCTCTGGAAACCTCCTGCCTTTCTGGGCCAATGCCACTGGCATCTCGGAGCCCCACGTGACATAGATTCCAACAGGAGGCCCAGCCCCACCCTGAAGCTCCAATGCCTGAACCACACAACTTGTGCAGGAGAGGAGACCCTCAACGCCTGTCCAGCGCCTATGAAAGGCACTTGGCAAACTGCTGAATTTCATCACTCTCTACTTCCTTCAGGCACAGGCAACAATCCTTACGCACTACTTTGGACCCAGTTAGGCCTTTCCACTCCCCAAACCATTCACGGCTGTCCTATGCTCAAAAACTACAAGCTGAGGTCTCGGGTTCACATGCGCCTCCTACCAGAGAAGTCATGCCTGAGGTCTGCCACCACATTGGCTCATTCAGGATCCAAACTGCGTCTGTGCTCTTTCAGAAAGCACATCAACCACCATGCATGCAGCCCCACGGGCGGACCAAAACCACACAACGATACTAAGGCTTTTTCCTGAAGCACTTCTGATGCCCCAACTCGAGAGTCAACCATCTATCAGGAGGATCCATTCCCAGAAGTGGCAGCAAAAGGCCCCGCTTGGTGGTAAGACCCAGTTTCTCCATTTGCATTCCCTCAAATGTCCATCTACTCATCCAGGCACTGGTCCCTCTGGAGACCCACCCTTCCTTCGCCGGGTGGACCATGGCTCCTGCCAACATTGTGTGGCAATACCACTGGCAACACTGTAGCATTTCCAGGAAAAGAGAAAACCCACCAGACTCCCGGAAACACCACGCCCCTGTGTACTAAAGAAGGGTCTCCCATGCTTTGCGCTGGGCCTGCCTCCGCCTTCCGCTAAAAGAGGACCTCAATTTTCTCTGGAACACCCAGCAGACCACCATGGTTCTACTAACCCTGGCAAAAACGTCTCCAGGCCACAAGAGGAGGAAACTTACTCTCCTGGGCCATGGCCCAGAACCTCCTAGTACGCCTGAACCCTACTACCGAACACCCACTAGGAAATCACCCCGGGCAGGCGAATGTCTTCCTCAACGTCATGAGCTCTGGATCACCCAAGCAATGCCGAAACCAAATCAGGACTGACACTCAGAGGACTACAGGCTCGGAGTCCTAACGCCAAGTGAACTCGGCTGAAAAGGGCCTTCCCTTCCAGGGTCCATTCCCACACAGCACCCGTCGGCAAAGGGCCACAGTCTTCTCCCCTCCGCCACCCGACTCACTGCAGCCCCCTACGTCTACGTGGTGGACCTCAGTTTCGATGAGAACGACGGTATAGAGTTTTCACTCATTTTGTTCAGCTTCCAAGGAATGTTTTTGTGGGAGTCATCATCGATCCACGCTTGTGACCCTCACCTGGCAAGGAGCAACCTCGGTGACTTGGGGCCAGGAGACGCTTACCATCGTCAGCTATGAAGGGCCACACTCAGGAAACAGAGGGCACGGGCATACGGGTGTTCCCCGTCCTCCCTGGGCATCTTCCCACAGCCACAGGAGCTGGCGGCAACCTTTCCATCCTTCCGTGGAAACACGACCTGCCATGCGTATGCAAGGAGACAAAAGAGAGGGATGCCCATGAAGAATAACCATGACTGGCCTGCTCCGCAGCCTGCTGCTCCTCAGTACACGCTCGTTAGGGAATGCAGACTTTTCAGTTGCCTGCGCCATGCCGGCCTTAGCTCAGGTCCCATGTGGCTCTTAAGGTGACCAAGAAACACTTCCAGCCACAGGAAACCCATCTAGAATCTCCATCCAACTCTACAACCCCATCTGACCCTGACACCTTCCCTGCACAGGATGTCCAAGCATGGAAGGACGAACTTGAGAAACTACGTCCTCTGGAAACCCCTGCCTTTCTGGGCCAATGCCACGGGCATCTCGGAGCCCCACGTGACATAGATTCCAACAGGAGCCCCAGCCCCACCCTGAAGCTCCAATGCCTGAACCCCACAACTTGTGCAGGAGAGGAGACCCTCAACGCCTGTCCAGCGCCTATGAAAGTCACTTGGCAAACTGCTGAATTTGATCACTCTCTACTTCCTTCAGGCACAAGCAACAATCCTTACGCACTACTTTGGACCCAGTTAGGCCTTTCCACTCCCCAAACCATTCACGGCTGTCCTATGCTCACAAACTACAAGCTGAGGTCTCGGGTTCACATGCGCCTCCTACCAGAGAAGTCATGCCTGAGGTCTGCCACCACATTGGCTCATTCGGGATCCAAACTGCGTCTGTGCTCTTTCAGAAAGCACATCAACCACCATGCATGCAGCCCCACGGGCGGACCAAAAGCACACAACGATACTAAGGCTTTTCCCTGAAGCACTTCTGATGCCCCAACTCGAGAGTCAACCATCTATCAGGAGGATCCATTCCCAGAAGTGGCAGCAAAAGGCCCCGCTTGGTGGTAAGACCCAGTTTCTCCATTTGCAATCCCTCAAATGTCCATCTACTCATCCAGGCACTGGTCCCTCTGGAGACCCACCCTTCCTTCCCCGCGTGGACCATGGCTCCTGCCAACATTGTGTGGCAATACCACTGGCAACACTGTAGCATTTCCAGGAAAAGAGAAAACCCACCAGACTCCCGGAAACACCACGCCCCTGTGCACTAAACAAGGGTCTCCCATGCTTTGCGCTGGGCCTGCCTCCGCCTTCCGCTAAAAGAGGACCTCAATTTTCTCTGGAACACCCAGCAGACCACCATGGTTCTACTCGCCCTGGCAAAAACGTCTCCAGGCCAGAAGTGGAGGAAACTTACTCTCCTGGGCCATGGCCCAGAACCTCCAAGTACGCCTGAACCCTACTGCCGAACACCCACTAGGAAATCACCCCGGGCAGGCCAATGTCTTCCTCAACGTCTTGAGCTCTGGATCACCCATGCATGCTGAAACCAAATCAGGACTGACACTCAGAGGACTACAGGCTCGGAGTCCTAACGCCAAGTGAACTCGGCTGAAAAGGGCCTTCCCTTCCAGGGTCCATTCCCACACAGCCCCCGTCGGGAAAGGGCCACAGGCTTCTCCACTCCACCACCCGACTCACTGCAGCCCCCTACGTCTACGTGGTGGACCTCAGTTTCGATGAGAACGACGGTATAGAGTTTTCACTCATTTTGTTCAGCTTCCAAGGAATGTTTTTGTGGGAGTCATCATCGATCCACGCTTGTGACCCTCACCTGGCAAGGAGCAACCTCGGTGACTTGGGGCCAGGAGACGCTTACCATCGTCAGCTATGAAGGGCCACACTCAGGAAACAGAGGGCACGGCCATGCGGGTGTTCCCCGTCCTCCCTGGGCATCTTCCCAGAGCCACAGGAGCTGGCGGCAACCTTTCCATCCTTCCGTGGAAACACGACCTGCCATGCGTATGCAAGGAGACAAAAGAGAGGGATGCCCATGAAGAATAACCATGACTGGCCTGCTCCGCAGCCTGCTACTCCTCAGTACACGCTCGTTAGGGAATGCAGACTTTTCAGTTGCCTGCGCCATGCCGGCCTTAGCTCAGGTCCCATGTGGCTCTTAAGGTGACCAAGAAACACTTCCAGCCACAGGAAACCCATCTAGAATCTCCATCCAACTCTACAACCCCATCTGACCCTGACACCTTCCCTGCACAGGATGTCCAAGCATGGAAGGACGAACTTGAGAAACTACGTCCTCTGGAAACCTCCTGCCTTTCTGGGCCAATGCCACGGGCATCTCGGAGCCCCAGCCCCACCCTGAAGCTCCAATGCCTGAACCCCACAACTTGTGCAGGAGAGGAGACCCTCAACGCCTGTCCAGCGCCTATGAAAGGCACTTGGCAAACTGCTGAATTTCATCACTCTCTACTTCCTTCAGGCACAGGCAACAATCCTTATGCACTACTTTGGACCCAGTTAGGCCTTTCCACTCCCCAAACCATTCACGGCTGTCCTATGCTCAAAAACTACAAGCTGAGGTCTCGGGTTCACATGCGCCTCCTACCAGAGAAGTCATGCCTGAGGTCTGCCACCACATTGGCTCATTCGGGATCCAAACTGCATCTGTGCTCTTTCAGAAAGCACATCAACTACCATGCATGCAGCCTCACGGGCGGACCAAAAGCACACAGGATACTAAGGCTTTTTCCTGAATCACTTCTCATGCCCCAACTCGAGAGCCAACCATCTATCAGGAGGAAGAAGAGTCCTGAAGAGTGTACAAAAATGACAAGCAACCATGACAACAATGGCCCGCTGCCAAGGCTCTCCTCTCTAATGCCAGCTTAATGTCGGCTGGGTATACTCCCCAAAGCTCACCATACACTGTCCTGCATCCCCAATCCACAGAGAGCTGATCCACAATCCCGCAACTGGGGGCTAGATCCATACATACGGGGAACTTGGGTGCGCCATTTTGGAGGATACTTTGCTCCAGGCCTCGCTTTCCGCACCTTCTAGGCTTTACCAGGGGTATCCCTGCTGCAATTTTCCACATCCGCCTTGTACCTGTCCTCCCCTCCACCCTCCACACTCCACCCCGCTGCCCGCTGGGAGAATGTCTGCTGCACCCTCACCCACTGTTCCTATAAGAAAAGGAGGGCCAGGGCTAGCCCTCTCCAGGCCACCTCATACCTCCAAGTCATCCCAACCTTTTAAAACAGGGCGCTTGGACACCTCACACCTGTTGTTCACCCAGCAGGCTTGGCTCTGCTGAGCATCTGATTCGGCTCAGACACGAATACCCAGCGGCCACACGCACATGTAAGGGGCCACAGCTCAGCTGTGGGCATCGGCCTGGCCTAGGAATTCGCATATGAGGAGGACAAGTATTGGAAGCCCCGGAAGATCTCCCTGGACCCTGCCACCTCTGTCTCTGTCTAGGCTGAGGAAAATCCTCAATGCTCAGGATATACTGTCCTGCATCCCCAATATACAGAGAGCTAATCGAGAACCGCACATCTGGGGGCTACGGCAACACACCCGGAGAACTTGCGTGCGCCCTCTTGGGAGGATAGTTCGCTACAGGCCTCGCATTGCGCACCTTACAAGCATTAACCAAGGGTCTGCCTACTGCGACATTCCACTTCCGCCTTGTTCCTGTCCTCCACTCCACCCCGCTGTCCCTGAGATAACGTATGCTACACACTCACCCAGTGGTCCCATCAGGAAACGAAGGGCCACGGCTATGCCTCGTGCCTACAGAGAACCTCGTGCCTCCAAGTCATCCCAACCTTTTAAAAGAGGGCGCTTGGACACCTCACATCTCTGTTGCCCCAGTAGGCATAGCCCCTTCGAACACCTGATTCGGCTCAGCCAAAATGCCGAGTGGCCACACGCACATGGACGGAGCCACAGCTCAGCTGTGGGCATCGGCCTGGCCTAGGAATTCGCATATGAGGAGCACAAGTTTTGGAAGCCCCGGCAGCTCTCCCTGGACCCTGCCACCTCTGTCTCTGTCTATGCCAACGTGCCGGACCTCAGTCACGATGAGCGAGACGGTAATGGGTTTTCACTCATTTTGTTCAGCTTTTCCAAGGAATGTTATTGGAGGACTCATCATCGATCCAAGCACGCCGGATGCACCAACCGCGTCCACGTCCCTGGCGGGGCCGCGGCCCGACCGAGCACAGTCATTGGGATGGTATTTCCACACCAACCCTCATAGCCTGCAACAACTGGCTTGGCACGGGGAAGGTGGACCAGCCAAGCTTACCGTCTTGGCCACGCTCCGGCCTGTTTCCCAGTCGCGAACACAGGGATGCCAAACACAAAACAGGACCCCACGGCCTCAGCACAGGTGGACACGCTCCACTCAGCCACCAGGCACGCCTCCCTCGCCCGCCACCTTTTCCTGAAGTGTGTACACAAATGAAAAGCAACCATGAGAACAATGGCCCGATGCCAAGGGTCTCCTCCCCGATACCAGCTTCCTGTCGGCTGAGTATACTCCCCAATGCTCACCATACACTGTCTTGCATCCCCAATCCACAGAGAGCTCATCCACAATCCTGCACCTGGGGGCTAGATCCATACACACGGGGAACTTGGGTGCGCCATCTTGGGAGGATAGTTTGCTATAAGCCTCCCTTTCCGCACCTTCTAGGCTTCACCCGGGGTATGCCTGCTGCAATTTTCCACATCTGCCATGTACCTGTCCTCCCCTCTAACCTCCACACTCCACCCCGCTGAAAGCTGCAAGAATGTCTGCTGCACCCTCACCCACTGCTCCTATAAGAAAGGGAGGGCCAGGGCTAGCCCTCTCCAGGCCACCTCTTACCTCCAAGACATCCCAACCTTTAAAAAGAGGGCGCTTGGACACCTCACACCTCTTGTTCCCCCAGCAGGCCTGGTTCTGCTGAGCATCTCATTCGGCTCAGCCAAGAATACTCAGCGGCCACACGCACATGAACATGGCCACAGCCCACCTTTCCACATTGGCCGGGCCTAGGATTTCGCTCATGGGGAGGACAAGTATTGGAAGCCCCGGCAGCTATCCCTGGCCCCTGCCAACTCTGCCTCTGCCTCTGCCAACGTGCTGGACCTCAGTCACGATGAGCGAGACGGGAGTGGGTTTTCACTCATTTTGTTCAGCTTTTCCAAGGAATGTTATTGGAGGACTCATCATCGATCCAAGCACGCCAGACGCACCAACCGCGTCCACGCCCCTGGCCGGGCCTGGGCCCGACCGAGCACATTTGGGGGGTGGTATTTCCACGCCAATCATGCATATCCTCCAACAACTGGCTTCACGTGCTGGAGGTGGACAAACCAATCTTACCGTCTTCACCACGCACCGGCCTTTGTCCCAGTCACGAACACAGGCATTCCAACCAGAAAAAAGGACCCAAGGGCCTCAGAAGAGGTGGGCACGCTCCAATCTGCCACCAGGAAGCCTTCTCGCTCGCCGTCTCCTCCTGAAGAGTGCACACAAACGACAAGCAACCATGAGAACAAAGTCCCAGGGCCAGGCCCCTCCTCTCGATGCCAGCTTCCTGTAGGCTGAGGAAAATCCTCAATGCTCAGGATGTACTCTCCTGCATCCCCAATATACAGACGGATAATCGAGAACCGCACATCTGGGGGCTACGGCCACACACCCGGAGAACTTGCGCGCGCCATCTTGGGAGGATAGTTCGCTACAGGCCTCGCATTGCGCACCTTACAGGCATCACCAAGGGTCTGCCGACTGCGACATTCAACTTCCGCCTTGTTCCTGTCCTCCACTCCACCCCGCTGTCCCTGAGATAACGTACGGTACACACTCACCCAGTGGTCCCATCAGGAAACGAAGGGCCACGGCTATGCCTCGTGCCTACAGAGAACCTCGTGCCTCCAAGTCATCCCAACCTTTTAAAAGAGGGCGCTTGGACACCTCACATCTCTGTTGCCCCAGTAGGCATAGCCCCTTAGAGCACCTGATTCGGCTCAGCCAAAATGCCGAGCGGCCACACGCACATGGACGGAGCCACAACTCAGCTGTGGGCATCGGCCTGGCCTAGGAATTCGAATGTGAGGAGGACAAGTATTGGAAGCCCCGGCAGCTCTCCCTGGACCCTCCCACCTCTGTCTCTGTCTATGCCAACGTGCCGGACCTCAGTCACGATGAGCGAGACGGTAATGGGTTTTCACTCATTTTGTTCAGCTTTTCCAAGGAATGTTATTGGAGGACTCATCATCGATCCAAGCACGCCGGATCCACCAACCGCGTCCACGTCCCTGGCCGGGCCGCGACCCGACCGAGCACAGTCATTGGGATGGTATTTCCGCACCAACCCTCATAGCCTACAACAACTGGCTTGGCACGGGGGAGGTGGCCCAGCCAAGCTTACCGTCTTGGCCACGCTCCGGCCTGTTTCCCAGTCGCGAACACAGGGATGCCAAACACAAAACAGGACCCCACGGCCTCAGCACAGGTGGACACGCTCCACTCAGCCACCAGGCACGCCACCCTCGCCCGCCACCTTTTCCTGAAGTGTGTACACAAATGAAAAGCAACCATGAGGACAATGGCCCGATGCCAAGGCTCTCCTCCCCGATACCAGCTTCCTGTCGGCTGAGTATACTCCCCAATGCTCACCATACACTGTCTTGCATCCCCAATCCACAGAGAGCTCATCCACAATCCTGCACCTGGGGGCTAGATCCACACACACGGGGAACTTGGGTGCGCCATCTTGGGAGGATAGTTTCCTATTGGCCTCCCTTTCCGCACCTTCTAGGCTTCACCCGGGGTATGCCTGCTGCAATTTTCCACATCTGCCTTGTACCTGTCCTCCCCTCTAACCTCCACACTCCACCCCGCTGAAAGCTGCAAGAATGTCTGCTGCACCCTCACCCACTGCTCCTATAAGAAAGGGAGGGCCAGGGCTAGCCCTCTGCAGGCCACCTCTTACCTCCAAGACATCCCAACCTTTTAAAAGAGGGCGCTTGGACACCTCACACCTCTTGTTCCCCCAGCAGGTCTGGTTCTGCTGAGCATCTCATTCTGCTCAGCCAAGAATACTCAGCGGCCACACGCACATGAACAGGGCCACAGCCCACCTTTCCACATTGGCCGGGCCTAAGATTTCGCTCATGGGGAGGACAAGTATTGGAAGCCCCGGCAGCTATCCCTGGCCCCTGCCAACTCTGCCTCTGCCTCTACCAACGTGCTGGACCTCAGTCACGATGAGCGAGACGGTAGTGGGTTTTCACTCATTTTGTTCAGCTTTTCCAAGGAATGTTATTGGAGGACTCATCATCGATCCAAGCACGCCGGACGCACCAACCGCGTCCACGCCCCTGGCCGGGCCTGGGCCCGACCGAGCACATTTGGGGGGCGGTATTTCCACGCCAATCCTGCATATCCTCCAACAACTGCCTTGACATGGTGGAGGTGGACAAACAAATCTTACCGTCTTCACCACGCACCGGCATTTGTCCCAGTCACGAACACAGGCATTCCAACCAGAAAAAAGGACCCAAGGGCCTCAGCACAGGTGGGCACGCTCCAATCTGCCACCAGGAAGCCTTCTCGCTCGCCGTCTCCTCCTGAAGAGTGCACACAAACGACAAGCAACCATGAGAACAAAGTCCCCGGGCCAGGCCCCTCCTCTCGATGCCAGCTTCCTGTAGGATGAGGAAAATCCTCAATGCTCAGGATGTACTCTCCTGCATCCCCAATATACAGAGAGCTAATCGAGAACCGCACATCTGGAGGCTACGGCCACACACCCGGAGAACTTGCGCGCGCCATCTTGGGAGGATAGTTTGCTACAGGCTTCGCATTGCGCACCTTACAGGCATTAACCAAGGGTCTGCCTACTACGACATTCCACTTCCGCCTTGTTCCTGTCCTCCACTCCACCCCGCTGTCCCTGAGATAACGTATGCTACACACTCACACAGTGGTCCCATCAGGAAACGAAGGGCCACGGCTATGCCTCGTGCCTACAGAGAACCTCGTGCCTCCAAGTCATCCCAACCTTTTAAAAGAGGGCGCTTGGACACCTCACATCTCTGTTGCCCCAGTAGGCATAGCCCCTTCGAGCACCTGATTCGGCTCAGCCAAAATGCCGAGCGGCCACACGCACATGGACGGAGCCACAGCTCAGCTGTGGGCATCGGCCTGGCCTAGGAATTCGAATGTGAGGAGGACAAGTATTGGAAGCCCCGGCAGCTCTCCCTGGACCCTCCCACCTCTGTCTCTGTCTATGCCAACGTGCCGGACATCAGTCACGATGAGCGAGACGGTAATGGGTTTTCACTCATTTTGTTCAGCTTTTCCAAGGAATGTTATTGGAGGACTCATCATCGATCCAAGCACGCCGGATCCACCAACCGCGTCCACGTCCCTGGCCGGGACGCGACCCGACCGAGCACAGTCATTGGGATGGTATTTCCGCACCAACCCTCATAGCCTACAACAACTGGCTTGGCACGGGGGAGGTGGCCCAGCCAAGCTTACCGTCTTGGCCACGCTCCGGCCTGTTTCCCAGTCGCGAACACAGGGATGCCAAACACAAAACAGGACCCCACGGCCTCAGCACAGGTGGACACGCTCCACTCAGCCACCAGGCACGCCTCCCTCGCCCGCCACCTTGTCCTGAAGAGTGTACACAAATGAAAAGCAACCATGAGCACAATGGCCCGATGACAAGGCTCTCTTCCCCGATACCAGCTTCCTGTCGGCTGAGTATACTCCCCAATGCTCACCATACACTGTCTTGCATCCCCAATCCACAGAGAGCTCATCCACAATCCTGCACCTGGGGTCTAGATCCACACACACGGGGAACTTGGGTGCGCCATCTTGGGAGGATAGTTTCCTATTGGCCTCCCTTTCCGCACCTTCTAGGCTTCACCCGGGGTATGCCTGCTGCAATTTTCCACATCTGCCTTGTACCTGTCCTCCCCTCTAACCTCCACACTCCACCCCGTTGAAAGCTGCAAGAATGTCTGCTGCACCCTCACCCACTGCTCCTATAAGAAAGGGAGGGCCAGGGCTAGCCCTCTGCAGGCCACCTCTTACCTCCAAGACATCCCAACCTTTTAAAAGAGGGCGCTTGGACACCTCACACCTCTTGTTCCCCCAGCAGGTCTGGTTCTGCTGAGCATCTCATTCTGCTCAGCCAAGAATACTCAGCGGCCACACGCACATGAACAGGGCCACAGCCCACCTTTCCACATTGGCCGGGCCTAAGATTTCGCTCATGGGGAGGACAAGTATTGGAAGCCCCGGCAGCTATCCCTGGCCCCTGCCAACTCTGCCTCTGCCTCTGCCAACGTGCTGGACCTCAGTCACGATGAGCGAGACGGTAGTGGGTTTTCACTCATTTTGTTCAGCTTTTCCAAGGAATGTTATTGGAGGACTCATCATCGATCCAAGCACGCCGGACGCACCAACCGCGTCCACGCCCCTGGCCGGGCCTGGGCCCGACCGAGCACATTTGGGGGGCGGTATTTCCACGCCAATCCTGCATATCCTCCAACAACTGCCTTGACATGGTGGAGGGGGACAAACAAATCTTACCGTCTTCACCACGCACCGGCCTTTGTCCCAGTCATGAACACAGCCATTCCAACCAGAAAAAAGGACCCAAGGGCCTCAGCACAGGTGGGCACGCTCCAATCTGCCACCAGGAAGCCTTCTCGCTCGCCGTCTCCTCCTGAAGAGTGCACACAAACGACAAGCAACCATGAGAACAAAGTCCCAGGGCCAGGCCCCTCCTCTCGATGCCAGCTTCCTGTAGGATGAGGAAAATCCTCAATGCTCAGGATGTACTCTCCTGCATCCCCAATATACAGAGAGCTAATCGAGAACCGCACATCTGGAGGCTACGGCCACACACCCGGAGAACTTGCGCGCGCCATCTTGGGAGGATAGTTTGCTACAGGCTTCGCATTTCGCACCTTACAGGCATTAACCAAGGGTCTGCCTACTGCGACATTCAACTTCCGCCTTGTTCCTGTCCTCCACTCCACCCCGCTGTCCCTGAGATAACGTATGCTACACACTCACCCAGTGGTCCCATCAGGAAAAGAAGGGCCACGGCTATGCCTCGTGCCTACAGAGAACCTCGTGCCTCCAAGTCACCCCAACCTTTTAAAAGAGGGCGCTTGGACACCTCACATCTGTGTTGCCCCAGTAGGCATAGCTCCTTCGAGCACCTGATTCGGGTCAGCCAAAATGCCGAGGGGCCACACGCACATGGACGGAGCCACAGCTCAGCTGTGGGCATCGGCCTGGCCAAGGAATTCGCATATGAGGAGCACAAGTATTGGAAGCCCCGTCAGCTCTCCCTGGACCCTGCCACCTCTGTCTCTGTCTATGCCAACGTGCCAGACCTCAGTCACGATGAGCTAGACGGTAATGGGTTTTCACTCATTTTGTTCAGCTTTTCCAAGGAATGTTATTGGAGGACTCATCATCGATCCAAGCACGCCGGATGCACCAACCGCGTCCACGTCCCTGGCCGGGCCGCGGCCCGACCGAGCACAGTCATTGGGATGGTATTTCCACACCAACCCTCATAGCCTACAACAACTGGCTTGGAACGGGGGAGGTGGCCCAGCCAAGCTTACCGTCTTGGCCACGCTCCGGCCTGTTTCCCAGTCGCGAACACAGGGATGCCAAACACAAAACAGGACGCCACGGCCTCAGCACAGGTGGACACGCTGCACTCAGCCACCAGGCACGCCTCCCTCGCCCGCCACCTTGTCCTGAAGAGTGTACACAAATGAAAAGCAACCATGAGCACAATGGCCCGATGACAAGGCTCTCTTCCCCGATACCAGCTTCCTGTCGGCTGAGTATCCTCCCCAATGCTCACCATACACTGTCTTGCATCCCCAATCCACAGAGAGCTCATCCACAATCCTGCACCTGGGGGCTAGATCCACACACAAGGGGAACTTGGGTGCGCCATCTTGGGAGGATAGTTTGCTATTGGCCTCCCTTTCCGTACCTTCTAGGCTTCACCCGGGGTATGCCTGCTGCAATTTTCCACATCTGCCTTGTACCTGTCCTCCCCTCTAACCTCCACACTCCACCCCGCTGAAAGCTGCAAGAATGTCTGCTGCACCCTCACCCACTGCTCCTATAAGAAAGGGAGGGCCAGGGCTAGCCCTCTCCAGGCCACCTCTTACCTCCAAGACATCCCAACCTTTTAAAAGAGGGCGCTGGGACACCTCACACCTCTTGTTCCCCCAGCAGGCCTGGTTCTGCTGAGCATCTCATTCTGCTCAGCCAAGAATACTCAGCGGCCACACGCACATGAACAGGGCCACAGCCCACCTTTCCACATTGGCCGGGCCTAGGATTTCGCTCATGGGGAGGACAAGTATTGGAAGCCCCGGCAGCTATCCCTGGCCCCTGCCAACTCTGCCTCTGCCTCTGCCAACGTGCTGGACCTCAGTCACGATGAGCGAGACGGTAGTGGGTTTTCACTCATTTTGTTCAGCTTTTCCAAGGAATGTTATTGGAGGACTCATCATCGATCCAAGCACGTCGGACGCACCAACCGCGTCCACGCCCCTGGCCGGGCCTGGGCCCGACCGAGCACATTTGGGGGGCGGTATTTCCACGCCAATCCTGCATATCCTCCTATAACTGCCTTGACGTGGTGGAGGTGGACAAACCAATCTTACCGTTTTCACCACGCACCGGCCTTTGTCCCAGTCACGAACACAGGCATTCCAACCAGAAAAAAGGACCCAAGGGCCTCAGCACAGGTGGGCACGCTCCAATCTGCCACCAGGAAGCCTTCTCGCTCGCCGTCTCCTCCTGAAGAGTGCACACAAACGACAAGCAACCATGAGAACAAAGGCCCGGTGCCAGGCCCCTCCTCTCCGATGCCAGCTTCCTGTAGGCTGAGGAAAATCCTCAATGCTCAGGATATACTCTCCTGCATCCCCAATATACAGAGAGCTAATCGAGAACCGCACATCTGGGGGCTACGGCCACACACCCGGAGAACTTGCGCGCGCCATCTTGGGAGGATAGTTCGCTACACGCCTCGCATTGCGCACCTTACAGGCATCACCAAGGGTCTGCCTACTGCAACATTCCACTTCCGCCTTGTTCCTGTCCTCCACTCCACCCCGCTGTCCCTGACATAACGTATGCTACACACTGACCCAGTGGTCCCATCAGGAAAAGAAGGGCCACGGCTATGCCTCGTGCCTACAGAGAACCTCGTGCCTCCAAGTCATCCCAACCTTTTAAAAGAGGGCGCTTGGACACCTCACATCTCTGTTGCCCAAGTAGGCATAGCCCCTTCGAGCACCTGATTCGGGTCAGCCAAAATGCCGAGCGGCCACACGCACAAGGACGGAGCCACAGCTCAGCTGTGGGCATCGGCCTGGCCAAGGAATTCGCATATGAGGAGCACAAGTATTGGAAGCCCCGGCAGCTCTCCCTGGACCCTGCCACCTGTGTCTCTGTCTATGCCAACGTGCCAGACCTCAGTCACGATGAGCTAGACGGTAATGGGTTTTCACTCATTTGGTTCAGCTTTTCCAAGGAATGTTATTGGAGGACTCATCATCGATCCAAGCACGCCGGATGCACCAACCGCGTCCACGTCCCTGGCCGGGCCGCGGCCCGACCGAGCACAGTCATTGGGATGGTATTTCCACACCAACCCTCATAGCCTACAACAACTGGCTTGGCACGGGGGAGGTGGCCCAGCCAAGCTTACCGTCTTGGCCACGCTCCGGCCTGTTTCCCAGTCGCGAACACAGGGATGCCAAACACAAAACAGGACCCCACGGCCTCAGCACAGGTGGACACGCTCCACTCAGCCACCAGGCACGCCTCCCTCGCCCGCCACCTTGTCCTGAAGAGTGTACACAAATGAAAAGCAACCATGAGGACAATGGCCCGATGCCAAGGCTCTCTTCCCCGATACCAGCTTCCTGTCGGCTGAGTATCCTCCCCAATGCTCACCATACACTGTCTTTCATCCCCAATCCACAGAGAGCTCATCCACAATCCTGCACCTGGGGGCTAGATCCACACAGAAGGGGAACTTGGGTGCGCCATCTTGGGAGGATAGTTTGCTATTGGCCTCCCTTTCCGCACCTTCTAGGCTTCACCTGGGGTATGCCTGCTGCAATTTTCCACATCTGCCTTGTACCTGTCCTCCCCTCTAACCTCCACACTCCACCCCGCTGACCGCTGCAAGAATGTCTGCTGCACCCTCACCCACTGCTCCTATAAGAAAGGGAGGGCCAGGGCTAGCCCTCTCCAGGCCACCTCTTACCTCCAAGACATCCCAACCTTTTAAAAGAGGGCGCTTGGACACCTCACACCTCTTGTTCCCCCAGCAGGCCTGATTCTGCTGAGCATCTCATTCTGCTCAGCCAAGAATACTCAGCGGCCACACGCACATGAACAGGGCCACAGCCCACCTTTCCACATTGGCCGGGCCTAGGATTTCGCTCATGGGGAGGACAAGTATTGGAAGCCCCGGCAGCTATCCCTGGCCCCTGCCAACTCTGCCTCTGCCTCTGCCAACGTGCTGGACCTCAGTCACGATGAGCGAGACGGTAGTGGATTTTCACTCATTTTGTTCAGCTTTTCCAAGGAATGTTATTGGAGGACTCATCATCGATCCAAGCACGCCGGACGCACCAACCGCGTCCACGCCCCTGGCCGGGCCTGGGCCCGACCGAGCACATTTGGGGGGCGGTATTTCCACGCCAATCCTGCATATCCTCCAACAACTGCCTTGACATGGTGGAGGTGGAGAAACAAATCTTACCGTCTTCACCACGCACCGGCATTTGTCCCAGTCACGAACACAGGCATTCCAACCAGAAAAAAGGACCCAAGGGCCTCAGCACAGGTGGGCACGCTCCAATCTGCCACCAGGAAGCCTTCTCGCTCGCCGTCTCCTCCTGAAGAGTGCACACAAACGACAAGCAACCATGAGAACAAAGGCCCGGTGCCAGGCCCCTCCTCTCCGATGCCAGCTTCCTGTAGGCTGAGGAAAATCCTCAATGCTCAGGATATACTCTCCTGCATCCCCAATATACAGAGAGCTAATCGAGAACCGCACATCTGGGGGCTACGGCCACACACCCGGAGAAATTGCGCGCGCCATCTTGGGAGGATAGTTCGCTACAGGCTTCGCATTGCGCACCTTACACGCATCACCAAGGGTCTGCCTACTGCAACATTCCACTTCCGCCATGTTCCTGTCCTCCACTCCACCCCGCTGTCCCTGACATAACGTATGCTACACACTGACCCAGTGGTCCCATCAGGAAAAGAAGGGCCACGGCTATGCCTCGTGCCTACAGAGAACCTCGTGCCTCCAAGTCATCCCAACCTTTTAAAAGAGGGCGCTTGGACACCTCACATCTCTGTTGCCCCAGTAGGCATAGTCACTTCGAGCACCTGATTCGGGTCAGCCAAAATGCCGAGCGGCCACACGCACATGGACGGAGCCACAGCTCAGCTGTGGGCATCGGCCTGGCCTAGGAATTCGCATATGAGGAGCACAAGTTTTGGAAGCCCCGGCAGCTCTCCCTGGACCCTGCCACCTCTGTCTCTGTCTATGCCAACGTGCCGGACCTCAGTCACGATGAGCGAGACGGTAATGGGTTTTCACTCATTTTGTTCAGCTTTTCCAAGGAATGTTATTGGAGGACTCATCATCGATCCAAGCACGCCGGACGCACCAACCGCGTCCACGTCCCTGGCCGGGCCGCGGCCCGACCGAGCACAGTCATTGGGATGGTATTTCCACACCAACCCTCATAGCCTACAACTACTGGCTTGGCACGGGGGAGGTGGACCAGCCAAGCTTACCGTCTTGGCCACGCTCCGGCCTGTTTCCCAGTCGCGAACACAGGGATGCCAAACACAAAACAGGACCCCACGGCCTCAGCACAGGTGGACACGCTCCACTCAGCCACCAGGCACGCCTCCCTCGCCCGCCACCTTGTCCTGAAGAGTGTACACAAATGAAAAGCAACCATGAGGACAATGGCCCGATGCCAAGGCTCTCTTCCCTGATACCAGCTTCCTGTCGGCTGAGTATACTACCCAATGCTCACCATACACTGTCTTGCATCCCCAATCCACAGAGAGCTCATCCACAATCCTGCACCTGGGGGCTAGATCCACACACATGGGGAACTTGGGTGCACCATCTTGGGAGGATAGTTTGCTATAGGCCTCCCTTTCCCTTCTAGGCCTCACCCGGGGAATGCCTGCTGCAATTTTCCACATCCGTCTTGTACCTGTCCTCCCCTCTAACCTCCACACTCCACCCGGCTGACCGCTGCAAGAATGTCTGCTGCACCCTCACCCACTGCTCCTATAAGAAAGGGAGGGCCAGGGCTAGCCCTCTCCAGGCCACCTCTTACCTCCAAGACATCCCAACCTTTTAAAAGAGGGCGCTTGGACACCTCACACCTCTTGTTCCCCCAGCAGGCCTGATTCTGCTGAGCATCTCATTCTGCTCAGCCAAGAATACTCAGCGGCCACACGCACATGAACAGGGCCACAGCCCACCTTTCCACATTGGCCGGGCCTAGGATTTCGCTCATGGGGAGGACAAGTATTGGAAGCCCCGGCAGCTATCCCTGGCCCCTGCCAACTCTGCCTCTGCCTCTGCCAACGTGCTGGACCTCAGTCACGATGAGCGAGACGGTAGTGGATTTTCACTCATTTTGTTCAGCTTTTCCAAGGAATGTTATTGGAGGACTCATCATCGATCCAAGCACGCCGGACGCACCAACCGCGTCCACGCCCCTGGCCGGGCCTGGGCCCGACCGAGCACATTTGGGGGGCGGTATTTCCACGCCAATCCTGCATATCCTCCAACAACTGCCTTGACATGGTGGAGGTGGACAAACAAATCTTACCGTCTTCACCACGCACCGGCCTTTGTCCCAGTCACGAACACAGGCATTCCAACCAGAAAAAAGGACCCAAGGGCCTCAGCACAGGTGGGCACGCTCCAATCTGCCACCAGGAAGCCTTCTCGCTCGCCGTCTCCTGCTGAAGAGTGCACACAAACGACAAGCAACCATGAGAACAAAGGCCCGGTGCCAGGCCCCTCCTCTCCGATGCCAGCTTCCTGTAGGCTGAGGAAAATCCTCAATGCTCAGGATATACTCTCCTGCATCCCCAATATACAGAGAGCTAATCGAGAACCGCACATCTGGGGGCTACGGCCACACACCCGGAGAACTTGCGCGCGCCATCTTGGGAGGATAGTTCGCTACAGGCTTCGCATTGCGCACCTTACACGCATCACCAAGGGTCTGCCTACTGCAACATTCCACTTCCGCCTTGTTCCTGTCCTCCACTCCACCCCGCTGTCCCTGAGATAACGTATGCTACACACTGACCCAGTGGTCCCATCAGGAAAAGAAGGGCCACGGCTATGCCTCGTGCCTACAGAGAACCTCGTGCCTCCAAGTCATCCCAACCTTTTAAAAGAGGGCGCTTGGACACCTCACATCTCTGTTGCCCCAGTAGGCATAGCCCCTTCGAGCACCTGATTCGGCTCAGCCAAAATGCCGAGCGGCCACACGCACATGGACGGAGCCACAGCTCAGCTGTGGGCATCGGCCTGGCCTAGGAATTCGCATATGAGGAGCACAAGTTTTGGAAGCCCCGGCAGCTCTCCCTGGACCCTGCCACCTCTGTCTCTGTCTATGCCAACGTGCCGGACCTCAGTCACGATGAGCGAGACGGTAATGGGTTTTCACTCATTTTGTTCAGCTTTTCCAAGGAATGTTATTGGAGGACTCATCATCGATCCAAGCACGCCGGACGCACCAACCGCGTCCACGTCCCTGGCCGGGCCGCGGCCCGACCGAGAACAGTCATTCGGATGGTATTTCCACACCAACCCTCATAGCCTACAACAACTGGCTTGGCACGGGGGAGGTGGACCAGCCAAGCTTACCGTCTTGGCCACGCTCCGGCCTGTTTCCCAGTCGCGAACACAGGGATGCCAAACACAAAACAGGACCCCACGGCCTCAGCACAGGTGGACACGCTCCACTCAGCCACCAGGCACGCCTCCCTCGCCCGCCACCTTGTCCTGAAGAGTGTACACAAATGAAAAGCAACCATGAGGACAATGGCCCGATGCCAAGGCTCTCTTCCCTGATACCAGCTTCCTGTCGGCTGAGTATCCTCCCCAATGCTCACCATACACTGTCTTGCATCCCCAATCCACAGAGAGCTCATCCACAATCCTGCACCTGGGGGCTAGATCCACACACGGGGAACTTGGGTGCGCCATCTTGGGAGGATAGTTTGCTATTGGCCTCCCTTTCCGCACCTTCTAGGCTTCACCTGGGGTATGCCTGCTGCAATTTTCCACATCTGCCTTGTACCTGTCCTCCCCTCTAACCTCCACACTCCACCCCGCTGACCGCTGCAAGAATGTCTGCTGCACCCTCACCCACTGCTCCTATAAGAAAGGGAGGGCCAGGGCTAGCCCTCTCCAGGCCACCTCTTACCTCCAAGACATCCCAACCTTTTAAAAGAGGGCGCTTGGACACCTCACACCTCTTGTTCCCCCAGCAGGCCTGATTCTGCTGAGCATCTCATTCTGCTCAGCCAAGAATACTCAGCGGCCACACGCACATGAACAGGGCCACAGCCCACCTTTCCACATTGGCCGGGCCTAGGATTTCGCTCATGGGGAGGACAAGTATTGGAAGCCCCGGCAGCTATCCCTGGCCCCTGCCAACTCTGCCTCTGCCTCTGCCAACGTGCTAGACCTCAGTCACGATGAGCGAGACGGTAGTGGGTTTTCACTCATTTTGTTCAGCTTTTCCAAGGAATGTTATTGGAGGACTCATCATCGATCCAAGCACGCCGGACGCACCAACCGCGTCCACGCCCCTGGCCGGGCCTGGGCCCGACCGAGCACATTTGGGGGGCGGTATTTCCACGCCAATCCTGCATATCCTCCAACAACTGCCTTGACATGGTGGAGGTGGACAAACAAATCTTACCGTCTTCACCACGCACCGGCATTTGTCCCAGTCACGAACACAGGCATTCCAACCAGAAAAAAGGACCCAAGGGCCTCAGCAGAGGTGGGCACGCTCCAATCTGCCACCAGGAAGCCTTCTCGCTCGCCGTCTCCTCCTGAAGAGTGCACACAAACGACAAGCAACCATGAGAACAAAGGCCCGGTGCCAGGCCCCTCCTCTCCGATGCCAGCTTCCTGTAGGCTGAGGAAAATCCTCAATGCTCAGGATATACTCTCCTGCATCCCCAATATACAGAGAGCTAATCGAGAACCGCACATCTGGGGGCTACGGCCACACACCCGGAGAAATTGCGCGCGCCATCTTGGGAGGATAGTTCGCTACAGGCTTCGCATTGCGCACCTTACACGCATCACCAAGGGTCTGCCTACTGCAACATTCCACTTCCGCCTTGTTCCTGTCCTCCACTCCACCCCGCTGTCCCTGAGATAACGTATGCTACACACTGACCCAGTGGTCCCATCAGGAAAAGAAGGGCCACGGCTATGCCTCGTGCCTACAGAGAACCTCGTGCCTCCAAGTCATCCCAACCTTTTAAAAGAGGGCGCTTGGACACCTCACATCTCTGTTGCCCCAGTAGGCATAGCCCCTTCGAGCACCTGATTCGGCTCAGCCAAAATGCCGAGCGGCCACACGCACATGGACGGAGCCACAGCTCAGCTGTGGGCATCGGCCTGGCCTAGGAATTCGCATATGAGGAGCACAAGTTTTGGAAGCCCCGGCAGCTCTCCCTGGACCCTGCCACCTCTGTCTCTGTCTATGCCAACGTGCCGGACCTCAGTCACGATGAGCGAGACGGTAATGGGTTTTCACTCATTTTGTTCAGCTTTTCCAAGGAATGTTATTGGAGGACTCATCATCGATCCAAGCACGCCGGACGCACCAACCGCGTCCACGTCCCTGGCCGGGCCGCGGCCCGACCGAGCACAGTCATTGGGATGGTATTTCCACACCAACCCTCATAGCCTACAACTACTGGCTTGGCACGGGGGAGGTGGACCAGCCAAGCTTACCGTCTTGGCCACGCTCCGGCCTGTTTCCCAGTCGCGAACACAGGGATGCCAAACACAAAACAGGACCCCACGGCCTCAGCACAGGTGGACACGCTCCACTCAGCCACCAGGCACGCCTCCCTCGCCCGCCACCTTGTCCTGAAGAGTGTACACAAATGAAAAGCAACCATGAGGACAATGGCCCGATGCCAAGGCTCTCTTCCCTGATACCAGCTTCCTGTCGGCTGAGTATACTCCCCAATGCTCACCATACACTGTCTTGCATCCCCAATCCACAGAGAGCTGATCCACAATCCTGCACCTGGGGGCTAGATCCACACACATGGGGAACTTGGGTGCACCATCTTGGGAGGATAGTTTGCTATAGGCCTCCCTTTCCGCACCTTCTAGGCCTCACCCGGGGAATGCCTGCTGCAATTTTCCACATCCGTCTTGTACCTGTCCTCCCCTCTAACCTCCACACTCCACCCAGCTGACCGCTGCAAGAATGTCTGCTGCACCCTCACCCACTGCTCCTATAAGAAAGGGAGGGCCAGGGCTAGCCCTCTCCAGGCCACCTCTTACCTCCAAGACATCCCAACCTTTTAAAAGAGGGCGCTTGGACACCTCACACCTCTTGTTCCCCCAGCAGGCCTGATTCTGCTGAGCATCTCATTCTGCTCAGCCAAGAATACTCAGCGGCCACACGCACATGAACAGGGCCACAGCCCACCTTTCCACATTGGCCGGGCCTAGGATTTCGCTCATGGGGAGGACAAGTATTGGAAGCCCCGGCAGCTATCCCTGGCCCCTGCCAACTCTGCCTCTGCCTCTGCCAACGTGCTGGACCTCAGTCACGATGAGCGAGACGGTAGTGGATTTTCACTCATTTTGTTCAGCTTTTCCAAGGAATGTTATTGGAGGACTCATCATCGATCCAAGCACGCCGGACGCACCAACCGCGTCCACGCCCCTGGCCGGGCCTGGGCCCGACCGAGCACATTTGGGGGGCGGTATTTCCACGCCAATCCTGCATATCCTCCAACAACTGCCTTGACATGGTGGAGGTGGACAAACAAATCTTACCGTCTTCACCACGCACCGGCCTTTGTCCCAGTCACGAACACAGGCATTCCAACCAGAAAAAAGGACCCAAGGGCCTCAGCACAGGTGGGCACGCTCCAATCTGCCACCAGGAAGCCTTCTCGCTCGCCGTCTCCTCCTGAAGAGTGCACACAAACGACAAGCAACCATGAGAACAAAGGCCCGGTGCCAGGCCCCTCCTCTCCGATGCCAGCTTCCTGTAGGCTGAGGAAAATCCTCAATGCTCAGGATATACTCTCCTGCATCCCCAATATACAGAGAGCTAATCGAGAACCGCACATCTGGGGGCTAAGGCCACACACCCGGAGAACTTGCGCGCGCCATCTTGGGAGGATAGTTCGCTACAGGCTTCGCATTGCGCACCTTACAGGCATCACCAAGGGTCTGCCTACTGCAACATTCCACTTCCGCCTTGTTCCTGTCCTCCACTCCACCCCGCTGTCCCTGAGATAACGTATGCTACACACTGACCCAGTGGTCCCATCAGGAAAAGAAGGGCCACGGCTATGCCTCGTGCCTACAGAGAACCTCGTGCCTCCAAGTCATCCCAACCTTTAAAAGAGGGCGCTTGGACACCTCACATCTCTGTTGCCCCAGTAGGCATAGCCCCTTCGAGCACCTGATTCGGCTCAGCCAAAATGCCGAGCGGCCACACGCACATGGACGGAGCCACAGCTCAGCTGTGGGCATCGGCCTGGACTAGGAATTCGCATATGAGGAGCACAAGTTTTGGAAGCCCCGGCAGCTCTCCCTGGACCCTGCCACCTCTGTCTCTGTCTATGCCAACGTGCCGGACCTCAGTCACGATGAGCGAGACGGTAATGGGTTTTCACTCATTTTGTTCAGCTTTTCCAAGGAATGTTATTGGAGGACTCATCATCGATCCAAGCACGCCGGACGCACCAACCGCGTCCACGTCCCTGGCCGGGCCGCGGCCCGACCGAGCACAGTCATTCGGATGGTATTTCCACACCAACCCTCATAGCCTAGAACAACTGGCTTGGCACGGGGGACGTGGCCCAGCCAAGCTTACCGTCTTGGCCACGCTCCGGCCTGTTTCCCAGTCGCGAACACAGGGATGCCAAACACAAAACAGGACCCCACGGCCTCAGCACAGGTGGACACGCTCCACTCAGCCACCAGGCACGCCTCCCTCGCCCGCCACCTTGTCCTGAAGAGTGTACACAAATGAAAAGCAACCATGAGGACAATGGCCCGATGCCAAGGCTCTCTTCCCTGATACCAGCTTCCTGTCGGCTGAGTATACTCCCCAATGCTCACCATACACTGTCTTGCATCCCCAATCCACAGAGAGCTCATCCACAATCCTGCACCTGGGGGCTAGATCCACACACATGGGGAACTTGGGTGCACCATCTTGGGAGGATAGTTTGCTATAGGCCTCCCTTTCCGCACCTTCTAGGCCTCACCCGGGGAATGCCTGCTGCAATTTTCCACATCCGTCTTGTACCTGTCCTCCCCTCTAACCTCCACACTCCACCCGGCTGACCGCTGCAAGAATGTCTGCTGCACCCTCACCCACTGCTCCTATAAGAAAGGGAGGGCCAGGGCTAGCCCTCTCCAGGCCACCTCTTACCTCCAAGACATCCCAACCTTTTAAAAGAGGGCGCTTGGACACCTCACACCTCTTGTTCCCCCAGCAGGCCTGATTCTGCTGAGCATCTCATTCTGCTCAGCCAAGAATACTCAGCGGCCACACGCACATGAACAGGGCCACAGCCCACCTTTCCACATTGGCCGGGCCTAGGATTTCGCTCATGGGGAGGACAAGTATTGGAAGCCCCGGCAGCTATCCCTGGCCCCTGCCAACTCTGCCTCTGCCTCTGCCAACGTGCTGGACCTCAGTCACGATGAGCGAGACGGTAGTGGATTTTCACTCATTTTGTTCAGCTTTTCCAAGGAATGTTATTGGAGGACTCATCATCGATCCAAGCACGCCGGACGCACCAACCGCGTCCACGCCCCTGGCCGGGCCTGGGCCCGACCGAGCACATTTGGGGGGCGGTATTTCCACGCCAATCCTGCATATCCTCCAACAACTGCCTTGACATGGTGGAGGTGGACAAACAAATCTTACCGTCTTCACCACGCACCGGCCTTTGTCCCAGTCACGAACACAGGCATTCCAACCAGAAAAAAGGACCCAAGGGCCTCAGCACAGGTGGGCACGCTCCAATCTGCCACCAGGAAGCCTTCTCGCTCGCCGTCTCCTCCTGAAGAGTGCACACAAACGACAAGCAACCATGAGAACAAAGGCCCGGTGCCAGGCCCCTCCTCTCCGATGCCAGCTTCCTGTAGGCTGAGGAAAATCCTCAATGCTCAGGATATACTCTCCTGCATCCCCAATATACAGAGAGCTAATCGAGAACCGCACATCTGGGGGCTACGGCCACACACCCGGAGAACTTGCGCGCGCCATCTTGGGAGGATAGTTCGCTACAGGCTTCGCATTGCGCACCTTACAGGCATCACCAAGGGTCTGCCTACTGCAACATTCCACTTCCGCCTTGTTCCTGTCCTCCACTCCACCCCGCTGTCCCTGAGATAACGTATGCTACACACTGACCCAGTGGTCCCATCAGGAAAAGAAGGGCCACGGCTATGCCTCGTGCCTACAGAGAACCTCGTGCCTCCAAGTCATCCCAACCTTTTAAAAGAGGGCGCTTGGACACCTCACATCTCTGTTGCCCCAGTAGGCATAGCCCCTTCGAGCACCTGATTCGGCTCAGCCAAAATGCCGAGGGGCCACACGCACATGGACGGAGCCACAGCTCAGCTGTGGGCATCGGCCCTGGACTAGGAATTCGCATATGAGGAGCACAAGTTTTGGAAGCCCCGGCAGCTCTCCCTGGACCCTGCCACCTCTGTCTCTGTCTATGCCAACGTGCCGGACCTCAGTCACGATGAGCGAGACGGTAATGGGTTTTCACTCATTTTGTTCAGCTTTTCCAAGGAATGTTATTGGAGGACTCATCATCGATCCAAGCACGCCGGATGCACCAACCGCGTCCACGTCCCTGGCCGGGCCGCGGCCCGACCGAGCACAGTCATTCGGATGGTATTTCCACACCAACCCTCATAGCCTAGAACAACTGGCTTGGCACGGGGGACGTGGCCCAGCCAAGCTTACCGTCTTGGCCACGCTCCGGCCTGTTTCCCAGTCGCGAACACAGGGATGCCAAACACAAAACAGGACCCCACGGCCTCAGCACAGGTGGACACGCTCCACTCAGCCACCAGGCACGCCTCCCTCGCCCGCCACCTTGTCCTGAAGAGTGTACACAAATGAAAAGCAACCATGAGGACAATGGCCCGATGCCAAGGCTCTCTTCCCTGATACCAGCTTCCTGTCGGCTGAGTATACTCCCCAATGCTCACCATACACTGTCTTGCATCCCCAATCCACAGAGAGCTGATCCACAATCCTGCACCTGGGGGCTAGATCCACACACACGGGGAACTTGGGTGCACCATCTTGGGAGGATAGTTTGCTATAGGCCTCCCTTTCCGCACCTTCTAGGCTTCACCCGGGGTATGCCAGCTGCAATTTTCCACATCCGTCTTGTACCTGTCCTCCCCTCTAACTTCCACACTCCACCCGGCTGACCGCTGCAAGAATGTCTGCTGCACCCTCACCCACTGCTCCTATAAGAAAGGGAGGGCCAGGGCTAGCCCTCTCCAGGCCACCTCTTACCTCCAAGACATCCCAACCTTTTAAAAGAGGGCGCTTGGACACCTCACACCTCTTGTTCCCCCAGCAGGCCTGGTTCTGCTGAGCATCTCATTCTGCTCAGCCAAGAATACTCAGCGGCCACACGCACATGAACAGGGCCACAGCCCACCTTTCCACATTGGCCGGGCCTAGGATTTCGCTCATGGGGAGGACAAGTATTGGAAGCCCCGGCAGCTATCCCTGGCCCCTGCCAACTCTGCCTCTGCCTCTGCCAACGTGCTGGACCTCAGTCACGATGAGCGAGACGGTAGTGGGTTTTCAATCATTTTGTTCAGCTTTTCCAAGGAATGTTATTGGAGGACTCATCATCGATCCAAGCACGCCGGACGCACCAACCGCGTCCACGCCCCTGGCCGGGCCTGGGCCCGACCGAGCACATTTGGGGGACGGTATTTCCACGCCAATCTTGCATATCCTCCTACAACTGCCTTGACGTGGTGGAGGTGGACAAACCAATCTTACCGTCTTCACCACGCACCGGCCTTTGTCCCAGTCACGAACACAGTCATTCCAACCAGAAAAAAGGACACAAGGGCCTCAGCACAGGTGGGCACGCTCCAATCTGCCACCAAGAAGCCTTCTCGCTCGCCGTCTCCGCCTGAAGAGTGCACACAAACGACAAGCAACCATGAGAACAAAGGCCCGGTGCCAGGCCCCTCCTCTCCGATGCCAGCTTCCTGTAGGCTGAGGAAAATCCTCAATGCTCAGGATATACTCTCCTGCATCTCCAATATACAGAGAGCTAATCGAGAACCGCACATCTGGGGGCTACGGCCACACACCCGGAGAACTTGCGCGCGCCATCTTGGGAGGATAGTTCGCTACAGGCTTCGCATTGCGCACCTTACAGGCATCACGAAGGGTCTGCCTACTGCAACATTCCACTTCCGCCTTGTTCCTGTCCTCCATTCCACCCCGCTGTCCCTGAGATAACGTATGCTACACACTCACCCAGTGATCCCATCAGGAAACGAAGGGCCACGGCTATGCCTCGTGCCTACAGAGAACCTCGTGCCTCCAAGTCATCCCAACCTTTTAAAAGAGGGCGCTTGGACACCTCACATCTGTGTTGCCCCAGTAGGCATAGCCCCTTCGAGCACCTGATTCGGCTCAGCCAAAATGCCGAGCGGCCACATGCACATGAACGGAGTCACAGCTCAGCTGTGGGCATCGGCCTGGACTAGGAATTCGCATATGAGGAGGACAAGTATTGGAAGCCCCGGCAGCTCTCCCTGGACCCTGCCACCTCTGTCTCTGACTATGCCAACGTGCGGGACCTCAGTCACAATGAGCGAGACGGTAATGGGTTTTCACTCATTTTGTTCAGCTTTTCCAAGGAATGTTATTGGAGGACTCATCATCGCTCCAAGCACGCCGGATGCACCAAACGCATCCACGTCTCTGGTCGGGCCGCGGCCCGACCGAGCACAGTCATTCGGATGGTATTTCCACACCAACCCTCATAGCCTAGAAGAACTGGCTTGGCACGGGGGAGGTGGCCCAGCCAAGCTTACCGTCTTGGCCACGCTCCGGCCTGTTTCCCAGTCGCGAACACAGGGATGCCAAACACAAAACAGGACCCCACGGCCTCAGCACAGGTGGACACGCTCCACTCAGCCACCAGGCACGCCTCCCTCGCCCGCCACCTTGTCCTGAAGAGTGTACACAAATGAAAAGCAACCATGAGGACAATGGCCCGATGCCAAGGCTCTCTTCCCTGATACCAGCTTCCTGTCGGCTGAGTATCCTCCCCAATGCTCACCATACACTGTCTTGCATCCCCAATCCACAGAGAGCTCATCCACAATCCTGCACCTGGGGGCTAGATCCACAAACGGGGAACTTGGGTGCGCCATCTTGGGAGGATAGTTTGCTATTGGCCTCCCTTTCCGCACCTTCTAGGCTTCACCCGGGGTATGCCTGCTGCAATTTTCCACATCTGCCTTGTACCTGTCCTCCCCTCTAACCTCCACACTCCACCCCGCTGACCGCTGCAAGAATGTCTGCTGCACCCTCACCCACTGCTCCTATAAGAAAGGGAGGGCCAGGGCTAGCCCTCTCCAGGCCACCTCTTACCTCCAAGACATCCCAACCTTTTAAAAGAGGGCGCTTGGACACCTCACACCTCTTGTTCCCCCAGCAGGCCTGATTCTGCTGAGCATCTCATTCTGCTCAGCCAAGAATACTCAGCGGCCACACGCACATGAACAGGGCCACAGCCCACCTTTCCACATTGGCCGGGCCTAGGATTTCGCTCATGGGGAGGACAAGTATTGGAAGCCCCGGCAGCTATCCCTGGCCCCTGCCAACTCTGCCTCTGCCTCTGCCTCTACCAACGTGCTGGACCTCAGTCACGATGAGCGAGACGGTAGTGGGTTTTCACTCATTTTGTTCAGCTTTTCCAAGGAATGTTATTGGAGGACTCATCATCGATCCAAGCACGCCGGACGCACCAACCGCGTCCACGCCCCTGGCCGGGCCTGGGCCCGACCGAGCACATTTGGGGGGCGGTATTTCCACGCCAATCCTGCATATCCTCCAACAACTGCCTTGACATGGTGGAGGTGGACAAACAAATCTTACCGTCTTCACCACGCACCGGCCTTTGTCCCAGTCACGAACACAGGCATTCCAACCAGAAAAAAGGACCCAAGGGCCTCAGCACAGGTGGGCACGCTCCAATCTGCCACCAGGAAGCCTTCTCGCTCGCCGTCTCCTCCTGAAGAGTGCACACAAACGACAAGCAACCATGAGAACAAAGGCCCGGTGCCAGGCCCCTCCTCTCCGATGCCAGCTTCCTGTAGGCTGAGGAAAATCCTCAATGCTCAGGATATACTCTCCTGCATCCCCAATATACAGAGAGCTAATCGAGAACCGCACATCTGGGGGCTACGGCCACACACCCGGAGAACTTGCGCGCGCCATCTTGGGAGGATAGTTCGCTACAGGCTTCGCATTGCGCACCTTACAGGCATCTCCAAGGGTCTGCCTACTGCAACATTCCACTTCCGCCTTATTCCTGTCCTCCACTCCACCCCGCTGTCCCTGACATAACGTATGCTACACACTGACCCAGTGGTCCCATCAGGAAAAGAAGGGCCACGGCTATGCCTCGTGCCTACAGAGAACCTCGTGCCTCCAAGTCATCCCAACCTTTTAAAAGAGGGCGCTTGGACACCTCACATCTCTGTTGCCCCAGTAGGCATAGCCCCTTCGAGCACCTGATTCGGCTCAGCCAAAATGCCGAGCGGCCACACGCACATGGACGGAGCCACAGCTCAGCTGTGGGCATCGGCCTGGCCTAGGAATTCGCATATGAGGAGCACAAGTTTTGGAAGCCCCGGCAGCTCTCCCTGGACCCTGCCACCTCTGTCTCTGTCTATGCCAACGTGCCGGACCTCAGTCACGATGAGCGAGACGGTAATGGGTTTTCACTCATTTTGTTCAGCTTTTCCAAGGAATGTTATTGGAGGACTCATCATCGATCCAAGCACGCCGGACGCACCAACCGCGTCCACGTCCCTGGCCGGGCCGCGGCCCGACCGAGCACAGTCATTGGGATGGTATTTCCACACCAACCCTCATAGCCTACAACAACTGGCTTGGCACGGGGGAGGTGGACCAGCCAAGCTTACCGTCTTGGCCACCCTCCGGCCTGTTTCCCAGTCGCGAACACAGGGATGCCAAACACAAAACAGGACCCCACGGCCTCAGCACAGGTGGACACGCTCCACTCAGCCACCAGGCACGCCTCCCTCGCCCGCCACCTTGTCCTCAAGAGTGTACACAAATGAAAAGCAACCATGAGGACAATGGCCCGATGCCAAGGCTCTCTTCCCTGATACCAGCTTCCTGTCGGCTGAGTATACTCCCCAATGCTCACCATACACTGTCTTGCATCCCCAATCCACAGAGAGCTGATCCACAATCCTGCACCTGGGGGCTAGATCCACACACACGGGGAACTTGGGTGCACCATCTTGGGAGGATAGTTTGCTATAGGCCTCCCTTTCCGCACCTTCTAGGCTTCACCCGGGGTATGCCAGCTGCAATTTTCCACATCCGTCTTGTACCTGTCCTCCCCTCTAACTTCCACACTCCACCCGGCTGACCGCTGCAAGAATGTCTGCTGCACCCTCACCCACTGCTCCTATAAGAAAGGGAGGGCCAGGGCTAGCCCTCTCCAGGCCACCTCTTACCTCCAAGACATCCCAACCTTTTAAAAGAGGGCGCTTGGACACCTCACACCTCTTGTTCCCCCAGCAGGCCTGGTTCTGCTGAGCATCTCATTCTGCTCAGCCAAGAATACTCAGCGGCCACACGCACATGAACAGGGCCACAGCCCACCTTTCCACATTGGCCGGGCCTAGGATTTCGCTCATGGGGAGGACAAGTATTGGAAGCCCCGGCAGCTATCCCTGGCCCCTGCCAACTCTGCCTCTGCCTCTGCCAACGTGCTGGACCTCAGTCACGATGAGCGAGACGGTAGTGGGTTTTCAATCATTTTGTTCAGCTTTTCCAAGGAATGTTATTGGAGGACTCATCATCGATCCAAGCACGCCGGACGCACCAACCGCGTCCACGCCCCTGGCCGGGCCTGGGCCCGACCGAGCACATTTGGGGGGCGGTATTTCCACGCCAATCTTGCATATCCTCCTACAACTGCCTTGACGTGGTGGAGGTGGACAAACCAATCTTACCGTCTTCACCACGCACCGGCCTTTGTCCCAGTCACGAACACAGTCATTCCAACCAGAAAAAAGGACACAAGGGCCTCAGCACAGGTGGGCACGCTCCAATCTGCCACCAAGAAGCCTTCTCGCTCGCCGTCTCCGCCTGAAGAGTGCACACAAACGACAAGCAACCATGAGAACAAAGGCCCGGTGCCAGGCCCCTCCTCTCCGATGCCAGCTTCCTGTAGGCTGAGGAAAATCCTCAATGCTCAGGATATACTCTCCTGCATCTCCAATATACAGAGAGCTAATCGAGAACCGCACATCTGGGGGCTACGGCCACACACCCGGAGAACTTGCGCGCGCCATCTTGGGAGGATAGTTCGCTACAGGCTTCGCATTGCGCACCTTACAGGCATCACGAAGGGTCTGCCTACTGCAACATTCCACTTCCGCCTTGTTCCTGTCCTCCATTCCACCCCGCTGTCCCTGAGATAACGTATGCTACACACTCACCCAGTGATCCCATCAGGAAACGAAGGGCCACGGCTATGCCTCGTGCCTACAGAGAACCTCGTGCCTCCAAGTCATCCCAACCTTTTAAAAGAGGGCGCTTGGACACCTCACATCTCTGTTGCCCCAGTAGGCATAGCCCCTTCGAGCACCTGATTCGGCTCAGCCAAAATGCCGAGCGGCCACATGCACATGGACGGAGTCACAGCTCAGCTGTGGGCATCGGCCTGGACTAGGAATTCGCATATGAGGAGGACAAGTATTGGAAGCCCCGGCAGCTCTCCCTGGACCCTGCCACCTCTGTCTCTGACTATGCCAACGTGCGGGACCTCAGTCACAATGAGCGAGACGGTAATGGGTTTTCACTCATTTTGTTCAGCTTTTCCAAGGAATGTTATTGGAGGACTCATCATCGCTCCAAGCACGCCGGATGCACCAAACGCATCCACGTCTCTGGTCGGGCCGCGGCCCGACCGAGCACAGTCATTCGGATGGTATTTCCACACCAACCCTCATAGCCTAGAAGAACTGGCTTGGCACGGGGGAGGTGGCCCAGCCAAGCTTACCGTCTTGGCCACGCTCCGGCCTGTTTCCCAGTCGCGAACACAGGGATGCCAAACACAAAACAGGACCCCACGGCCTCAGCACAGGTGGACACGCTCCACTCAGCCACCAGGCACGCCTCCCTCGCCCGCCACCTTGTCCTGAAGAGTGTACACAAATGAAAAGCAACCATGAGGACAATGGCCCGATGCCAAGGCTCTCTTCCCTGATACCAGCTTCCTGTCGGCTGAGTATCCTCCCCAATGCTCACCATACACTGTCTTGCATCCCCAATCCACAGAGAGCTCATCCACAATCCTGCACCTGGGGGCTAGATCCACACACGGGGAACTTGGGTGCGCCATCTTGGGAGGATAGTTTGCTATTGGCCTCCCTTTCCGCACCTTCTAGGCTTCACCCGGGGTATGCCTGCTGCAATTTTCCACATCTGCCTTGTACCTGTCCTCCCCTCTAACCTCCACACTCCACCCCGCTGACCGCTGCAAGAATGTCTGCTGCACCCTCACCCACTGCTCCTATAAGAAAGGGAGGGCCAGGGCTAGCCCTCTCCAGGCCACCTCTTACCTCCAAGACATCCCAACCTTTTAAAAGAGGGCGCTTGGACACCTCACACCTCTTGTTCCCCCAGCAGGCCTGATTCTGCTGAGCATCTCATTCTGCTCAGCCAAGAATACTCAGCGGCCACACGCACATGAACAGGGCCACAGCCCACCTTTCCACATTGGCCGGGCCTAGGATTTCGCTCATGGGGAGGACAAGTATTGGAAGCCCCGGCAGCTATCCCTGGCCCCTGCCAACTCTGCCTCTGCCTCTGCCAACGTGCTGGACCTCAGTCACGATGAGCGAGACGGTAGTGGGTTTTCAATCATTTTGTTCAGCTTTTCCAAGGAATGTTATTGGAGGACTCATCATCGATCCAAGCACGCCGGACGCACCAACCGCGTCCACGCCCCTGGCCGGGCCTGGGCCCGACCGAGCACATTTGGGGGACGGTATTTCCACGCCAATCTTGCACATCCTCCTACAACTGCCTTGACGTGGTGGAGGTGGACAAACCAATCTTACCGTCTTCACCACGCACCGGCCTTTGTCCCAGTCACGAACACAGTCATTCCAACCAGAAAAAAGGACACAAGGGCCTCAGCACAGGTGGGCACGCTCCAATCTGCCACCAAGAAGCCTTCTCGCTCGCCGTCTCCGCCTGAAGAGTGCACACAAACGACAAGCAACCATGAGAACAAAGGCCCGGTGCCAGGCCCCTCCTCTCCGATGCCAGCTTCCTGTAGGCTGAGGAAAATCCTCAATGCTCAGGATATACTCTCCTGCATCTCCAATATACAGAGAGCTAATCGAGAACCGCACATCTGGGGGCTACGGCCACACACCCGGAGAACTTGCGCGCGCCATCTTGGGAGGATAGTTCGCTACAGGCTTCGCATTGCGCACCTTACAGGCATCACGAAGGGTCTGCCTACTGCAACATTCCACTTCCGCCTTGTTCCTGTCCTCCATTCCACCCCGCTGTCCCTGAGATAACGTATGCTACACACTCACCCAGTGATCCCATCAGGAAACGAAGGGCCACGGCTATGCCTCGTGCCTACAGAGAACCTCGTGCCTCCAAGTCATCCCAACCTTTTAAAAGAGGGCGCTTGGACACCTCACATCTGTGTTGCCCCAGTAGGCATAGCCCCTTCGAGCACCTGATTCGGCTCAGCCAAAATGCCGAGCGGCCACATGCACATGAACGGAGTCACAGCTCAGCTGTGGGCATCGGCCTGGACTAGGAATTCGCATATGAGGAGGACAAGTATTGGAAGCCCCGGCAGCTCTCCCTGGACCCTGCCACCTCTGTCTCTGACTATGCCAACGTGCGGGACCTCAGTCACAATGAGCGAGACGGTAATGGGTTTTCACTCATTTTGTTCAGCTTTTCCAAGGAATGTTATTGGAGGACTCATCATCGCTCCAAGCACGCCGGATGCACCAAACGCATCCACGTCTCTGGTCGGGCCGCGGCCCGACCGAGCACAGTCATTCGGATGGTATTTCCACACCAACCCTCATAGCCTAGAAGAACTGGCTTGGCACGGGGGAGGTGGCCCAGCCAAGCTTACCGTCTTGGCCACGCTCCGGCCTGTTTCCCAGTCGCGAACACAGGGATGCCAAACACAAAACAGGACCCCACGGCCTCAGCACAGGTGGACACGCTCCACTCAGCCACCAGGCACGCCTCCCTCGCCCGCCACCTTGTCCTGAAGAGTGTACACAAATGAAAAGCAACCATGAGGACAATGGCCCGATGCCAAGGCTCTCTTCCCTGATACCAGCTTCCTGTCGGCTGAGTATCCTCCCCAATGCTCACCATACACTGTCTTGCATCCCCAATCCACAGAGAGCTCATCCACAATCCTGCACCTGGGGGCTAGATCCACAAACGGGGAACTTGGGTGCGCCATCTTGGGAGGATAGTTTGCTATTGGCCTCCCTTTCCGCACCTTCTAGGCTTCACCCGGGGTATGCCTGCTGCAATTTTCCACATCTGCCTTGTACCTGTCCTCCCCTCTAACCTCCACACTCCACCCCGCTGACCGCTGCAAGAATGTCTGCTGCACCCTCACCCACTGCTCCTATAAGAAAGGGAGGGCCAGGGCTAGCCCTCTCCAGGCCACCTCTTACCTCCAAGACATCCCAACCTTTTAAAAGAGGGCGCTTGGACACCTCACACCTCTTGTTCCCCCAGCAGGCCTGATTCTGCTGAGCATCTCATTCTGCTCAGCCAAGAATACTCAGCGGCCACACGCACATGAACAGGGCCACAGCCCACCTTTCCACATTGGCCGGGCCTAGGATTTCGCTCATGGGGAGGACAAGTATTGGAAGCCCCGGCAGCTATCCCTGGCCCCTGCCAACTCTGCCTCTGCCTCTGCCTCTACCAACGTGCTGGACCTCAGTCACGATGAGCGAGACGGTAGTGGGTTTTCACTCATTTTGTTCAGCTTTTCCAAGGAATGTTATTGGAGGACTCATCATCGATCCAAGCACGCCGGACGCACCAACCGCGTCCACGCCCCTGGCCGGGCCTGGGCCCGACCGAGCACATTTGGGGGGCGGTATTTCCACGCCAATCCTGCATATCCTCCAACAACTGCCTTGACATGGTGGAGGTGGACAAACAAATCTTACCGTCTTCACCACGCACCGGCCTTTGTCCCAGTCACGAACACAGGCATTCCAACCAGAAAAAAGGACCCAAGGGCCTCAGCACAGGTGGGCACGCTCCAATCTGCCACCAGGAAGCCTTCTCGCTCGCCGTCTCCTCCTGAAGAGTGCACACAAACGACAAGCAACCATGAGAACAAAGGCCCGGTGCCAGGCCCCTCCTCTCCGATGCCAGCTTCCTGTAGGCTGAGGAAAATCCTCAATGCTCAGGATATACTCTCCTGCATCCCCAATATACAGAGAGCTAATCGAGAACCGCACATCTGGGGGCTACGGCCACACACCCGGAGAACTTGCGCGCGCCATCTTGGGAGGATAGTTCGCTACAGGCTTCGCATTGCGCACCTTACAGGCATCTCCAAGGGTCTGCCTACTGCAACATTCCACTTCCGCCTTATTCCTGTCCTCCACTCCACCCCGCTGTCCCTGACATAACGTATGCTACACACTGACCCAGTGGTCCCATCAGGAAAAGAAGGGCCACGGCTATGCCTCGTGCCTACAGAGAACCTCGTGCCTCCAAGTCATCCCAACCTTTTAAAAGAGGGCGCTTGGACACCTCACATCTCTGTTGCCCCAGTAGGCATAGCCCCTTCGAGCACCTGATTCGGCTCAGCCAAAATGCCGAGCGGCCACACGCACATGGACGGAGCCACAGCTCAGCTGTGGGCATCGGCCTGGCCTAGGAATTCGCATATGAGGAGCACAAGTTTTGGAAGCCCCGGCAGCTCTCCCTGGACCCTGCCACCTCTGTCTCTGTCTATGCCAACGTGCCGGACCTCAGTCACGATGAGCGAGACGGTAATGGGTTTTCACTCATTTTGTTCAGCTTTT
>NW_027287889.1:0-41430 GCF_047511675.1 Marmota flaviventris
CAGCGCCCACGTCCACTGCCAGGTGTCAGGGTTCGGGCAGCCAAGGGGGCCCAGGCGAGGGGCAGGGCTGTGTTTCCCCTAGGGAGCCTTCAGGGCCCAGAGGCCAGCCCATTGCACACCTCTGCAATCCAGGGGAGGAGATGCTCCAGGGAGGGACCTGGACGCAAGCAGGGCCAAACGAGGGCCCTGGGTGTGGAAAGGCTGCCAGCGCCAGCATGAAGCTGGGTGGCTGGGTGGGAGGGGTCCCGGGACCCATTGGAGGAGCCCAGGCTAGGGAGCCACGCGACCTAGGCCAAGGAGCAGGGAGAGAGTAAAGAGGAAAGAGGGAAGGGGAGGAAGGGGCGGCACGAGGACGAGGAGGAGGAGGAGGAGGAAAGATTGGGGTGGGGTGGGCTGGAGGCGGCTGGGGCCCGAGGGGCACCGAGGGGAGCGCGCGCGGTAGGGGGCCCAAGCAAGGGGCCCCCGGTTTGACCCGACGAGGCGGAGCGACGCCACCCGACGCCACGGGACGCCACGCGACACGACGACGAACACGCGCTCAGGGGCCCAGCCCAGGAGCCAGGCCCCAGGACTGGAGCTTAAAGCTCCGTGGTTAGGGAGGGCTGGCTTGGCTTAGGGGCAGCACGCAAGGCGAGAGGGCAGGGGAGGGAAGGGAGGGGATGGCGCAGGCCAAGGTCAGCGCAGCGCCCACGTCCACTGCCAGGTGTCAGGGTTCGGGCAGCCAAGGGGGCCCAGGCGAGGGGCAGGGCTGTGTTTCCCCTAGGGAGCCTTCAGGGCGCAGAGGCCAGCCCATTGCACTCCTCTGCAATCCAGGGGAGGAGATGCTCCAGGGAGGGACCTGGACGCAAGCAGGGCCAAACGAGGGCCCTGGGTGTGGAAAGGCTGCCAGCGCCAGCATGAAGCTGGGTGGCTGGGTGGGAGGGGTCCGGGACCCATTGGAGGAGCCCAGGCTAGGGAGCCACGCGACCTAGGCCAAGGAGCAGGGAGAGAGTAAAGGGGAGAGAGGGAAGGGGAGGAAGGGGCGGCGCGAGGAGGAGAGGAGGAGGAGGAGGAGGAAAGATTGGGGTGGGGGTGGGCTGGAGGCGGCTGGGGCGCGAGGGGCACCGAGGGGAGCGCGCGCGGTAGGGGGCCCAAGCAAGGGGCCCCCGGTTTGACTCGACGAGGCGGAGCGACGCCACCCGACGCCACGGGACGCCACGCGACACGACGACCAACACGCGCTCAGGGGCCCAGCCCAGGAGCCAGGCCCCAGGACTGGAGCTTAAAGCTCCGTGGTTAGGGAGGGCTGGCTTGGCTTAGGGGCAGCACGCAAGGCGAGAGGGCAGGGGAGGGAAGGGAGGGGATGGCGCAGGCCAAGGTCAGCGCAGCGCCCACGTCCACTGCCAGGTGTCAGGGTTCGGGCAGCCAAGGGGGCCCAGGCGAGGGGCAGGGCTGTGTTTCCCCTAGGGAGCCTTCAGGGCGCAGAGGCCAGCCCATTGCACACCTCTGCAATCCAGGGGAGGAGATGCTCCAGGGAGGGACCTGGACGCAAGCAGGGCCAAACGAGGGCCCTGGGTGTGGAAAGGCTGCCAGCGCCAGCATGAAGCTGGGTGGCTGGGTGGGAGGGGTCCCGGGACCCATTGGAGGAGCCCAGGCTAGGGAGCCACGCGACCTAGGCCAAGGAGCAGGGAGAGAGTAAAGAGGAAAGAGGGAAGGGGAGGAAGGGGCGGCACGAGGACGAGGAGGAGGAGGAGGAGGAAAGATTGGGGTGGGGTGGGCTGGAGGCGGCTGGGGCCCGAGGGGCACCGAGGGGAGCGCGCGCGGTAGGGGGCCCAAGCAAGGGGCCCCCGGTTTGACCCGACGAGGCGGAGCGACGCCACCCGACGCCACGGGACGCCACGCGACACGACGACCAACACGCGCTCAGGGGCCCAGCACAGGAGCCAGGCCCCAGGACTGGAGCTTAAAGCTCCGTGGTTAGGGAGGGCTGGCTTGGCTTAGGGGCAGCACGCAAGGCGAGAGGGCAGGGGAGGGAAGGGAGGGGATGGCGCAGGCCAAGGTCAGCGCAGCGCCCACGTCCACTGCCAGGTGTCAGGGTTCGGGCAGCCAAGGGGGCCCAGGCGAGGGGCAGGGCTGTGTTTCCCCTAGGGAGCCTTCAGGGCGCAGAGGCCAGCCCATTGCACACCTCTGCAATCCAGGGGAGTAGATGCTCCAGGGAGGGACCTGGACGCAAGCAGGGCCAAACGAGGGCCCTGGGTGTGGGAAAGGCTGCCAGCGCCAGCATGAAGCTGGGTGGCTGGGTGGGAGGGGTCCCGGGACCCATTGGAGGAGCCCAGGCTAGGGAGCCACGCGACCTAGGCCAAGGAGCAGGGAGAGAGTAAAGGGGAAAGAGGGAAGGGGAGGAAGGGGCGGCGCGAGGACGAGGAGGAAAGATTGGGGTGGGGTGGGCTGGAGGCGGCTGGGGCGCGAGGGGCACCGAGGGGAGCGCGCGCGGTAGGGGCCCAAGCAAGGGGCCCCCGGTTTGACCCGACGAGGCGGAGCGACGCCACCCGACGCCACGGGACGCCACGCGACACGACGACGAACACGCGCTCAGGGGCCCAGCCCAGGAGCCAGGCCCCAGGACTGGAGCTTAAAGCTCCGTGGTTAGGGAGGGCTGGCTTGGCTTAGGGGCAGCAAGCAAGGCGAGAGGGCAGGGGAGGGAAGGGAGGGGATGGCGCAGGCCAAGGTCAGCGCAGCGCCCACGTCCACTGCCAGGTGTCAGGGTTCGGGCAGCCAAGGGGGCCCAGGCGAGGGGCAGGGCTGTGTTTCCCCTAGGGAGCCTTCAGGGCGCAGAGGCCAGCCCATTGCACTCCTCTGCAATCCAGGGGAGTAGATGCTCCAGGGAGGGACCTGGACGCAAGCAGGGCCAAACGAGGGCCCTGGGTGTGGAAAGGCTGCCAGCGCCAGCATGAAGCTGGGTGGCTGGGTGGGAGGGGTCCCGGGACCCAGTGGAGGAGCCCAGGCTAGGGAGCCACGCGACCTAGGCCAAGGAGCAGGGAGAGAGTAAAGGGAAAGAGGGAAGGGGAGGAAGGGGCGGCGCGAGGACGAGGAGGAAAGATTGGGGTGGGGTGGGCTGGAGGCTTCTGGGGCGCGAGGGGCACCGAGGGGAGCGCGCGCGGTAGGGGGCCCAAGCAAGGGGCCCCCGGTTTGACCCGACGAGGCGGAGCGACGCCACCCGACGCCACGGGACGCCACGCGACACGACGACGAACACGCGCTCAGGGGCCCAGCCCAGGAGCCAGGCCCCAGGACTGGAGCTTAAAGCTCCGTGGTTAGGGAGGGCTGGCTTGGCTTAGGGGCAGCACGCAAGGCGAGAGGGCAGGGGAGGGAAGGGAGGGGATGGCGCAGGCCAAGGTCAGCGCAGCGCCCACGTCCACTGCCAGGTGTCAGGGTTCGGGCAGCCAAGGGGGCCCAGGCGAGGGGCAGGGCTGTGTTTCCCCTAGGGAGCCTTCAGGGCGCAGAGGCCAGCCCATTGCACTCCTCTGCAATCCAGGGGAGGAGATGCTCCAGGGAGGGACCTGGACGCAAGCAGGGCCAAACGAGGGCCCTGGGTGTGGAAAGGCTGCCAGCGCCAGCATGAAGCTGGGTGGCTGGGTGGGAGGGGTCCCCGGGACCCATTGGAGGAGCCCAGGCTAGGGAGCCACGCGACCTAGGCCAAGGAGCAGGGAGAGAGTAAAGGGGAGAGAGGGAAGGGGAGGAAGGGGCGGCGCGAGGAGGAGGAGGAGGAGGAGGAGGAGGAAAGATTGGGGTGGGGTGGGCTGGAGGCGGCTGGGGCGCGAGGGGCACCGAGGGGAGCGCGCGCGGTAGGGGGCCCAAGCAAGGGGCCCCCGGTTTGACCCGACGAGGCGGAGCGACGCCACCCGACGCCACGGGACGCCACGCGACACGACGACGAACACGCGCTCAGGGGCCCAGCCCAGGAGCCAGGCCCCAGGACTGGAGCTTAAAGCTCCGTGGTTAGGGAGGGCTGGCTTGGCTTAGGGGCAGCACGCAAGGCGAGAGGGCAGGGGAGGGAAGGGAGGGGATGGCGCAGGCCAAGGTCAGTGCAGCGCCCACGTCCACTGCCAGGTGTCAGGGTTCGGGCAGCCAAGGGGGCCCAGGCGAGGGGCAGGGCTGTGTTTCCCCTAGGGAGCCTTCAGGGCACAGAGGCCAGCCCATTGCACTCCTCTGCAATCCAGGGGAGGAGATGCTCCAGGGAGGGACCTGGACGCAAGCAGGGCCAAACGAGGGCCCTGGGTGTGGAAAGGCTGCCAGCGCCAGCATGAAGCTGGGTGGCTGGGTGGGAGGGGTCCCGGGACCCATTGGAGGAGCCCAGGCTAGGGAGCCACGCGACCTAGGCCAAGGAGCAGGGAGAGAGTAAAGGGGAGAGAGGGAAGGGGAGGAAGGGGCGGCGCGAGGAGGAGGAGGAGGAGGAGGAGGAAAGATTGTGGTGGGGTGGGCTGGAGGCGGCTGGGGCGCGAGGGGCACCGAGGGGAGCGCGCGCGGTAGGGGGCCCAAGCAAGGGGCCCCCGGTTTGACCCGACGAGGCGGAGCGACGCCACCCGACGCCACGGGACGCCACGCGACACGACGACGAACACGCGCTCAGGGGCCCAGCCCAGGAGCCAGGCCCCAGGACTGGAGCTTAAAGCTCCGTGGTTAGGGAGGGCTGGCTTGGCTTAGGGGCAGCACGCAAGGCGAGAGGGCAGGGGAGGGAAGGGAGGGGATGGCGCAGGCCAAGGTCAGCGCAGCGCCCACGTCCACTGCCAGGTGTCAGGGTTCGGGCAGCCAAGGGGGCCCAGGCGAGGGGCAGGGCTGTGTTTCCCCTAGGGAGCCTTCAGGGCGCAGAGGCCAGCCCATTGCACTCCTCTGCAATCCAGGGGAGGAGATGCTCCAGGGAGGGACCTGGACGCAAGCAGGGCCAAACGAGGGCCCTGGGTGTGGAAAGGCTGCCAGCGCCAGCATGAAGCTGGGTGGCTGGGTGGGAGGGGTCCCGGGACCCATTGGAGGAGCCCAGGCTAGGGAGCCACGCGACCTAGGCCAAGGAGCAGGGAGAGAGTAAAGGGGAGAGAGGGAAGGGGAGGAAGGGGCGGCGCGAGGAGGAGGAGGAGGAGGAGGAGGAGGAAAGATTGGGGTGGGGTGGGCTGGAGGCGGCTGGGGCGCGAGGGGCACCGAGGGGAGCGCGCGCGGTAGGGGGCCCAAGCAAGGGGCCCCCGGTTTGACCCGACGAGGCGGAGCGACGCCACCCGACGCCACGGGACGCCACGCGACACGACGACGAACACGCGCTCAGGGGCCCAGCCCAGGAGCCAGGCCCCAGGACTGGAGCTTAAAGCTCCGTGGTTAGGGAGGGCTGGCTTGGCTTAGGGGCAGCACGCAAGGCGAGAGGGCAGGGGAGGGAAGGGAGGGGATGGCGCAGGCCAAGGTCAGCGCAGCGCCCACGTCCACTGCCAGGTGTCAGGGTTCGGGCAGCCAAGGGGGCCCAGGCGAGGGGCAGGGCTGTGTTTCAGGGCTGTGTTTCCCCTAGGGAGCCTTCAGGGCGCAGAGGCCAGCCCATTGCACTCCTCTGCAATCCAGGGGAGGAGATGCTCCAGGGAGGGACCTGGACGCAAGCAGGGCCAAACGAGGCCCTGGGTGTGGAAAGGCTGCCAGCGCCAGCATGAAGCTGGGTGGCTGGGTGGGAGGGGTCCCGGGACCCATTGGAGGAGCCCAGGCTAGGGAGCCACGCGACCTAGGCCAAGGAGCAGGGAGAGAGTAAAGGGGAGAGAGGGAAGGGGAGGAAGGGGCGGCGCGAGGAGGAGGAGGAGAAGGAGGAGGAGAAAGATTGGGGTGGGGTGGGCTGGAGGCGGCTGGGGCGCGAGGGGCACCGAGGGGAGCGCGCGCGGTAGGGTGGCCCAAGCAAGGGGCCCCCGGTTTGACCCGACGAGGCGGAGCGACGCCACCCGACGCCACGGGACGCCACGCGACACGACGACGAACACGCGCTCAGGGGCCCAGCCCAGGAGCCAGGCCCCAGGACTGGAGCTTAAAGCTCCGTGGTTAGGGAGGGCTGGCTTGCTTAGGGGCAGCACGCAAGGCGAGAGGGCAGGGGAGGGAAGGGAGGGGATGGCGCAGGCCAAGGTCAGCGCAGCCCCCACGTCCACTGCCAGGTGTCAGGGTTCGGGCAGCCAAGGGGCCCAGGCGAGGGGCAGGGCTGTGTTTCCCTAGGGAGCCTTCAGGGCGCAGAGGCCAGCCCATTGCACTCCTCTGCAATCCAGGGGAGGAGATGCTCCAGGGAGGGACCTGGACGCAAGCAGGGCCAAACGAGGGCCCTGGGTGTGGAAAGGCTGCCAGCGCCAGCATGAAGCTGGGTGGCTGGGTGGGAGGGGTCCGGGACCCATTGGAGGAGCCCAGGCTAGGGAGCCACGCGACCTAGGCCAAGGAGCAGGGAGAGAGTAAAGGGGAGAGAGGGAAGGGGAGGAAGGGGCGGCGCGAGGAGGAGGAGGAGGAGGAGAGGAGGAGGAAAGATTGGGGTGGGGTGGGCTGGAGGCGGCTGGGGCGTGAGGGGCACCGAGGGGACCGCGCCGGTAGGGGGCCCAAGCAAGGGGCCCCCGGTTTGACCCGACGAGGCGGAGCGACGCCACCCGACGCCACGGGACGCCACGCGACAGGACGACGAACACGCGCTCAGGGGCCCAGCCCAGGAGCCAGGCCCCAGGACTGGAGCTTAAAGCTCCGTGGTTAGGGAGGGCTGGCTTGGCTTAGGGGCAGCACGCAAGGCGAGAGGGCAGGGGAGGGAAGGGAGGGGATGGCGCAGGCCAAGGTCAGCGCAGCGCCCACGTCCACTGCCAGGTGTCAGGGTTCGGGCAGCAGGGGGCCCAGGCGAGGGGCAGGGCTGTGTTTCCCCTAGGGAGCCTTCAGGGCGCAGAGGCCAGCCCATTGCACTCCTCTGCAATCCAGGGGAGGAGATGCTCCAGGGAGGGACCTGGACGCAAGCAGGGCCAAACGAGGGCCCTGGGTGTGGAAAGGCTGCCAGCGCCAGCATGAAGCTGGGTGGCTGGGTGGGAGGGGTCCCGGGACCATTGGAGGAGCCCAGGCTAGGGAGCCACGCGACCTAGGCCAAGGAGCAGGGAGAGAGTAAAGGGGAGAGAGGGAAGGGGAGGAAGGGGCGGCGCGAGGAGGAGGAGGAGGATGAGGAGAGGAGGAGGAAAGATTGGGGTGGGGTGGGCTGGAGGCGGCTGGGGCGCGAGGGGCACCGAGGGGAGCGCGCGCGGTAGGGGCCCAAGCAAGGGGCCCCGGTTTGACCCGACGAGGCGGAGCGACGCCACCCGACGCCACGGGACGCCACGCGACACGACGACGAACACGCGCTCAGGGGCCCAGCCCAGGAGCCAGGCCCCAGGACTGGAGCTTAAAGCTCCGTGGTTAGGGAGGGCTGGCTTGGCTTAGGGGCAGCACGCAAGGCGAGAGGGCAGGGGAGGGAAGGGAGGGGATGGCGCAGGCCAAGGTCAGTGCAGCACCCACGTCCACTGCCAGGTGTCAGGGTTCGGGCAGCCAAGGGGGCCCAGGCGAGGGGCAGGGCTGTGTTTCCCCTAGGGAGCCTTCAGGGCACAGAGGCCAGCCCATTGCACTCCTCTGCAATCCAGGGGAGGAGATGCTCCAGGGAGGGACCTGGACGCAAGCAGGGCCAAACGAGGGCCCTGGGTGTGGAAAGGCTGCCAGCGCCAGCATGAAGCTGGGTGGCTGGGTGGGAGGGGTCCCGGGACCCATTGGAGGAGCCCAGGCTAGGGAGCCACGCGACCTAGGCCAAGGGGAAGGGGAGGAAGGGGCGGCGCGAGGAGGAGGAGGAGGAGGAGGAGGAGGAAAGATTGGGGTGGGGTGGGCTGGAGGTGGCTGGGGCGCGAGGGGCACCGAGGGGAGCGCGCGCGGTAGGGGGCCCAAGCAAGGGGCCCCCGGTTTGACCCGACGAGGCGGAGCGACGCCACCCGACGCCACGGGACGCCACGCGACACGACGACGAACACGCGCTCAGGGGCCCAGCCCAGGAGCCAGGCCCCAGGACTGGAGCTTAAAGCTCCGTGGTTAGGGAGGGCTGGCTTGGCTTAGGGGCAGCACGCAAGGCGAGAGGGCAGGGGAGGGAAGGGAGGGGATGGCGCAGGCCAAGGTCAGCGCAGCCCCCACGTCCACTGCCAGGTGTCAGGGTTCGGGCAGCCAAGGGGGCCCAGGCGAGGGGCAGGGCTGTGTTTCCCCTAGGGAGCCTTCAGGGCGCAGAGGCCAGCCCATTGCACTCCTCTGCAATCCAGGGGAGGAGATGCTCCAGGGAGGGACCTGGACGCAAGCAGGGCCAAACGAGGGCCCTGGGTGTGGAAAGGCTGCCAGCGCCAGCATGAAGCTGGGTGGCTGGGTGGGAGGGGTCCCGGGACCCATTGGAGGAGCCCAGGCTAGGGAGCCACGCGACCTAGGCCAAGGAGCAGGGAGAGAGTAAAGGGGAGAGAGGGAAGGGGAGGAAGGGGCGGCGCGAGGAGGAGGAGGAGGAGGAGGAGGAGGAAAGATTGGGGTGGGGTGGGCTGGAGGCGGCTGGGGCGTGAGGGGCACCGAGGGGAGCTGCGCGCGGTACGGGGCCCAAGCAAGGGGCCCCCGGTTTGACCCGACGAGGCGGAGCGACGCCACCCGACGCCACGGGACGCCACGCGACAGGACGACGAACACGCGCTCAGGGGCCCAGCCCAGGAGCCAGGCCCCAGGACTGGAGCTTAAAGCTCCGTGGTTAGGGAGGGCTGGCTTGGCTTAGGGGCAGCACGCAAGGCGAGAGGGCAGGGGAGGGAAGGGAGGGGATGGCGCAGGCCAAGGTCAGCGCAGCGCCCACGTCCACTGCCAGGTGTCAGGGTTCGGGCAGCCAAGGGGGCCCAGGCGAGGGGCAGGGCTGTGTTTCCCCTAGGGAGCCTTCAGGGCGCAGAGGCCAGCCCATTGCACTCCTCTGCAATCCAGGGGAGGAGATGCTCCAGGGAGGGACCTGGACGCAAGCAGGGCCAAACGAGGGCCCTGGGTGTGGAAAGGCTGCCAGCGCCAGCATGAAGCTGGGTGGCTGGGTGGGAGGGGTCCCGGGACCCATTGGAGGAGCCCAGGCTAGGGAGCCACGCGACCTAGGCCAAGGAGCAGGGAGAGAGTAAAGGGGAGAGAGGGAAGGGAGGAAGGGGCGGCGCGAGGAGGAGGAGGAGGATGAGGAGGAGGAGGAGGAAAGATTGGGGTGGGGTGGGCTGGAGGCGGCTGGGGCGCGAGGGGCACCGAGGGGAGCGCGCGCGGTAGGGGGCCCAAGCAAGGGGCCCCCGGTTTGACCCGACGAGGCGGAGCGACGCCACCCGACGCCACGGGACGCCACGCGACACGACGACGAACACGCGCTCAGGGGCCCAGCCCAGGAGCCAGGCCCCAGGACTGGAGCTTAAAGCTCCGTGGTTAGGGAGGGCTGGCTTGGCTTAGGGGCAGCACGCAAGGCGAGAGGGCAGGGGAGGGAAGGGAGGGGATGGCGCAGGCCAAGGTCAGCGCAGCGCCCACGTCCACTGCCAGGTGTCAGGGTTCGGGCAGCCAAGGGGGCCCAGGCGAGGGGCAGGGCTGTGTTTCCCCTAGGGAGCCTTCAGGGCGCAGAGGCCAGCCCATTGCACTCCTCTGCAATCCAGGGGAGGAGATGCTCCAGGGAGGGACCTGGACGCAAGCAGGGCCAAACGAGGGCCCCTGGGTGTGGAAAGGCTGCCAGCGCCAGCATGAAGCTGGGTGGCTGGGTGGGAGGGGTCCCGGGACCCATTGGAGGAGCCCAGGCTAGGGAGCCACGCGACCTAGGCCAAGGAGCAGGGAGAGAGTAAAGGGGAGAGAGGGAAGGGGAGGAAGGGGCGGCGCGAGGAGGAGGAGGAGGAGGAGGAGGAAAGATTGGGGTGGGGTGGGCTGGAGGCGGCTGGGGCGCGAGGGGCACCGAGGGGAGCGCGCGCGGTAGGGGGCCCAAGCAAGGGGCCCCCGGTTTGACCCGACGAGGCGGAGCGACGCCACCCGACGCCACGGGACGCCACGCGACACGACGACGAACACGCGCTCAGGGGCCCAGCCCACGAGCCAGGCCCCAGGACTGGAGCTTAAAGCTCCGTGGTTAGGGAGGGCTGGCTTGGCTTAGGGGCAGCACGCAAGGCGAGAGGGCAGGGGAGGGAAGGGAGGGTATGGCGCAGGCCAAGGTCAGCGCAGCGCCCACGTCCACTGCCAGGTGTCAGGGTTCGGGCAGCCAAGGGGGCCCAGGCGAGGGGCAGGGCTGTGTTTCCCCTAGGGAGCCTTCAGGGCGCAGAGGCCAGCCCATTGCACTCCTCTGCAATCCAGGGGAGGAGATGCTCCAGGGAGGGACCTGGACGCAAGCAGGGCCAAACGAGGGCCCTGGGTGTGGAAAGGCTGCCAGCGCCAGCATGAAGCTGGGTGGCTGGGTGGGAGGGGTCCCGGGACCCATTGGAGGAGCCCAGGCTAGGGAGCCACGCGACCTAGGCCAAGGAGCAGGGAGAGAGTAAAGGGGAGAGAGGGAAGGGGAGGAAGGGGCGGCGCGAGGAGGAGGAGGAGGAGGAGGAGGAGGAGGAAAGATTGGGGTGGGGTGGGCTGGAGGCGGCTGGGGCGCGAGGGGCACCGAGGGGAGCGCGCGCGGTAGGGGGCCCAAGCAAGGGGCCCCCGGTTTGACCCGACGAGGCGGAGCGACGCCACCCGACGCCACGGGACGCCACGCGACACGACGACGAACACGCGCTCAGGGGCCCAGCCCAGGAGCCAGGCCCCAGGACTGGAGCTTAAAGCTCCGTGGTTAGGGAGGGCTGGCTTGGCTTAGGGGCAGCACGCAAGGCGAGAGGGCAGGGGAGGGAAGGGAGGGGATGGCGCAGGCCAAGGTCAGCGCAGCGCCCACGTCCACTGCCAGGTGTCAGGGTTCGGGCAGCCAAGGGGGCCCAGGCGAGGGGCAGGGCTGTGTTTCCCCTAGGGAGCCTTCAGGGCGCAGAGGCCAGCCCATTGCACTCCTCTGCAATCCAGGGGAGGAGATGCTCCAGGGAGGGACCTGGACGCAAGCAGGGCCAAACGAGGGCCCTGGGTGTGGAAAGGCTGCCAGCGCCAGCATGAAGCTGGGTGGCTGGGTGGGAGGGGTCCCGGGACCCATTGGAGGAGCCCAGGCTAGGGAGCCACGCGACCTAGGCCAAGGAGCAGGGAGAGAGTAAAGGGGAGAGAGGGAAGGGGAGGAAGGGGGCGGCGAGGAGGAGGAGGAGAGGAGGAGGAGGAGGAAAGATTGGGGTGGGGTGGGCTGGAGGCGGCTGGGGCGCGAGGGGCACCGAGGGGAGCGCGCGCGGTAGGGGGCCCAAGCAAGGGGCCCCCGGTTTGACCCGACGAGGCGGAGCGACGCCACCCGACGCCACGGGACGCCACGCGACACGACGACGAACACGCGCTCAGGGGCCCAGCCCACGAGCCAGGCCCCAGGACTGGAGCTTAAAGCTCCGTGGTTAGGGAGGGCTGGCTTGGCTTAGGGGCAGCACGCAAGGCGAGAGGGCAGGGGAGGGAAGGGAGGGGATGGCGCAGGCCAAGGTCAGCGCAGCGCCCACGTCCACTGCCAGGTGTCAGGGTTCGGGCAGCCAAGGGGGCCCAGGCGAGGGGCAGGGCTGTGTTTCCCCTAGGGAGCCTTCAGGGCGCAGAGGCCAGCCCATTGCACTCCTCTGCAATCCAGGGGAGGAGATGCTCCAGGGAGGGACCTGGACGCAAGCAGGGCCAAACGAGGGCCCTGGGTGTGGAAAGGCTGCCAGCGCCAGCATGAAGCTGGGTGGCTGGGTGGGAGGGGTCCCGGGACCCATTGGAGGAGCCCAGGCTAGGGAGCCACGCGACCTAGGCCAAGGAGCAGGGAGAGAGTAAAGGGGAGAGAGGGAAGGGGAGGAAGGGGCGGCGCGAGGAGGAGGAGGAGGAGGAGGAGGAGGAAAGATTGGGGTGGGGTGGGCTGGAGGCGGCTGGGGCGCGAGGGGCACCGAGGGGAGCGCGCGCGGTAGGGGGCCCAAGCAAGGGGCCCCCGGTTTGACCCGACGAGGCGGAGCGACGCCACCCGACGCCACGGGACGCCACGCGACACGACGACGAACACGCGCTCAGGGGCCCAGCCCAGGAGCCAGGCCCCAGGACTGGAGCTTAAAGCTCCGTGGTTAGGGAGGGCTGGCTTGGCTTAGGGGCAGCACGCAAGGCGAGAGGGCAGGGGAGGGAAGGGAGGGGATGGCGCAGGCCAAGGTCAGCGCAGCGCCCACGTCCACTGCCAGGTGTCAGGGTTCGGGCAGCCAAGGGGGCCCAGGCGAGGGGCAGGGCTGTGTTTCCCCTAGGGAGCCTTCAGGGCGCAGAGGCCAGCCCATTGCACTCCTCTGCAATCCAGGGGAGGAGATGCTCCAGGGAGGGACCTGGACGCAAGCAGGGCCAAACGAGGGGCCCTGGGTGTGGAAAGGCTGACAGCGCCAGCATGAAGCTGGGTGGCTGGGTGGGAGGGGTCCCGGGACCCATTGGAGGAGCCCAGGCTAGGGAGCCACGCGACCTAGGCCAAGGAGCAGGGAGAGAGTAAAGGGGAGAGAGGGAAGGGGAGGAAGGGGCGGCGCGAGGAGGAGGAGGAGGAGGAGGAGGAGGAAAGATTGGGGTGGGGTGGGCTGGAGGCGGCTGGGGCGCGAGGGGCACCAAGGGGAGCGCGCGCGGTAGGGGGCCCAAGCAAGGGGCCCCCGGTTTGACCCGACGAGGCGGAGCGACGCCACCCGACGCCACGGGACGCCACGCGACACGACGACGAACACGCGCTCAGGGGCCCAGCCCAGGAGCCAGGCCCCAGGACTGGAGCTTAAAGCTCCGTGGTTAGGGAGGGCTGGCTTGGCTTAGGGGCAGCACGCAAGGCGAGAGGGCAGGGGAGGGAAGGGAGGGGATGGCGCAGGCCAAGGTCAGCGCAGCGCCCACGTCCACTGCCAGGTGTCAGGGTTCGGGCAGCCAAGGGGGCCCAGGCGAGGGGCAGGGCTGTGTTTCCCCTAGGGAGCCTTCAGGGCGCAGAGGCCAGCCCATTGCACTCCTCTGCAATCCAGGGGAGGAGATGCTCCAGGGAGGGACCTGGACGCAAGCAGGGCCAAACGAGGGCCCTGGGTGTGGAAAGGCTGCCAGCGCCAGCATGAAGCTGGGTGGCTGGGTGGGAGGGGTCCCGGGACCCATTGGAGGAGCCCAGGCTAGGGAGCCACGCCACCTAGGCCAAGGAGCAGGGAGAGAGTAAAGGGGAGAGAGGGAAGGGGAGGAAGGGGCGGCGCGAGGAGGAGGAGGAGGAGGAGGAGGAGGAGGAAAGATTGGGGTGGGGTGGGCTGGAGGCGGCTGGGGCGCGAGGGGCACCGAGGGGAGCGCGCGCGGTAGGGGGCCCAAGCAAGGGGCCCCCGGTTTGACCCGACGAGGCGGAGCGACGCCACCCGACGCCACGGGACGCCACGCGACACGACGACGAACACGCGCTCAGGGGCCCAGCCCAGGAGCCAGGCCCCAGGACTGGAGCTTAAAGCTCCGTGGTTAGGGAGGGCTGGCTTGGCTTAGGGGCAGCACGCAAGGCGAGAGGGCAGGGGAGGGAAGGGAGGGGATGGCGCAGGCCAAGGTCAGCGCAGCGCCCACGTCCACTGCCAGGTGTCAGGGTTCGGGCAGCCAAGGGGGCCCAGGCGAGGGGCAGGGCTGTGTTTCCCCTAGGGAGCCTTCAGGGCGCAGAGGCCAGCCCATTGCACTCCTCTGCAATCCAGGGGAGGAGATGCTCCAGGGAGGGACCTGGACGCAAGCAGGGCCAAACGAGGGCCCTGGGTGTGGAAAGGCTGCCAGCGCCAGCATGAAGCTGGGTGGCTGGGTGGGAGGGGTCCCGGGACCCATTGGAGGAGCCCAGGCTAGGGAGCCACGCCACCTAGGCCAAGGAGCAGGGAGAGAGTAAAGGGGAGAGAGGGAAGGGGAGGAAGGGGCGGCGCGAGGAGGAGGAGGAGGAGGAGGAGGAGGAGGAAAGATTGGGGTGGGGTGGGCTGGAGGCGGCTGGGGCGCGAGGGGCACCGAGGGGAGCGCGCGCGGTAGGGGGCCCAAGCAAGGGGCCCCCGGTTTGACCCGACGAGGCGGAGCGACGCCACCCGACGCCACGGGACGCCACGCGACACGACGACGAACACGCGCTCAGGGGCCCAGCCCAGGAGCCAGGCCCCAGGACTGGAGCTTAAAGCTCCGTGGTTAGGGAGGGCTGGCTTGGCTTAGGGGCAGCACGCAAGGCGAGAGGGCAGGGGAGGGAAGGGAGGGGATGGCGCAGGCCAAGGTCAGCGCAGCGCCCACGTCCACTGCCAGGTGTCAGGGTTCGGGCAGCCAAGGGGGCCCAGGCGAGGGGCAGGGCTGTGTTTCCCCTAGGGAGCCTTCAGGGCGCAGAGGCCAGCCCATTGCACTCCTCTGCAATCCAGGGAGGAGATGCTCCAGGGAGGGACCTGGACGCAAGCAGGGCCAAACGAGGGCCCTGGGTGTGGAAAGGCTGCCAGCGCCAGCATGAAGCTGGGTGGCTGGGTGGGAGGGGTCCCGGGACCCATTGGAGGAGCCCAGGCTAGGGAGCCACGCGACCTAGGCCAAGGAGCAGGGAGAGAGTAAAGGGGAGAGAGGGAAGGGGAGGAAGGGGCGGCGCGAGGAGGAGGAGGAGGAGGAGGAGGAGGAAAGATTGGGGTGGGGTGGGCTGGAGGAGGCTGGGGCGCGAGGGGCACCGAGGGGAGCGCGCGCGGTAGGGGGCCCAAGCAAGGGGCCCCCGGTTTGACCCGACGAGGCGGAGCGACGCCACCCGACGCCACGGGACGCCACGCGACACGACGACGAACACGCGCTCAGGGGCCCAGCCCACGAGCCAGGCCCCAGGACTGGAGCTTAAAGCTCCGTGGTTAGGGAGGGCTGGCTTGGCTTAGGGCAGCACGCAAGGCGAGAGGGCAGGGGAGGGAAGGGAGGGGGATGGCGCAGGCCAAGGTCAGCGCAGCGCCCACGTCCACTGCCAGGTGTCAGGGTTCGGGCAGCCAAGGGGGCCCAGGCGAGGGGCAGGGCTGTGTTTCCCCTAGGGAGCCTTCAGGGCGCAGAGGCCAGCCCATTGCACTCCTCTGCAATCCAGGGGAGGAGATGCTCCAGGGAGGGACCTGGACGCAAGCAGGGCCAAACGAGGGCCCTGGGTGTGGAAAGGCTGCCAGCGCCAGCATGAAGCTGGGTGGCTGGGTGGGAGGGGTCCCGGGACCCATTGGAGGAGCCCAGGCTAGGGAGCCACGCGACCTAGGCCAAGGAGCAGGGAGAGAGTAAAGGGGAGAGAGGGAAGGGGAGGAAGGGGCGGCGCGAGGAGGAGGAGGAGGAGAGGAGGAGGAGGAAAGATTGGGGTGGGGTGGGCTGGAGGCGGCTGGGGCGCGAGGGGCACCGAGGGGAGCGCGCGCGGTAGGGGGCCCAAGCAAGGGGCCCCTGGTTTGACCCGACGAGGCGGAGCGACGCCACCCGACGCCACGGGACGCCACGCGACACGACGACGAACACGCGCTCAGGGGCCCAGCCCAGGAGCCAGGCCCCAGGACTGGAGCTTAAAGCTCCGTGGTTAGGGAGGGCTGGCTTGGCTTAGGGCAGCACGCAAGGCGAGAGGGCAGGGGAGGGAAGGGAGGGGATGGCGCAGGCCAAGGTCAGCGCAGCGCCCACGTCCACTGCCAGGTGTCAGGGTTCGGGCAGCCAAGGGGGCCCAGGCGAGGGGCAGGGCTGTGTTTCCCCTAGGGAGCCTTCAGGGCGCAGAGGCCAGCCCATTGCACTCCTCTGCAATCCAGGGGAGGAGATGCTCCAGGGAGGGACCTGGACGCAAGCAGGGCCAAACGAGGGCCCTGGGTGTGGAAAGGCTGCCAGCGCCAGCATGAAGCTGGGTGGCTGGGTGGGAGGGGTCCCGGGACCCATTGGAGGAGCCCAGGCTAGGGAGCCACGCGACCTAGGCCAAGGAGCAGGGAGAGAGTAAAGGGGAGAGAGGGAAGGGGAGGAAGGGGCGGCGCGAGGAGGAGGAGGAAGAGGAGGAGGAGGAGAAAGATTGGGGTGGGGTGGGCTGGAGGCAGCTGGGGCGCGAGGGGCACCGAGGGGAGCGCGCACGGTAGGGGGCCCAAGCAAGGGGCCCCCGGTTTGACCCGACGAGGCGGAGCGACGCCACCCGACGCCACGGGACGCCACGCGACACGACGACGAACACGCGCTCAGGGGCCCAGCCCAGGAGCCAGGCCCCAGGACTGGAGCTTAAAGCTCCGTGGTTAGGGAGGGCTGGCTTGGCTTAGGGGCAGCACGCAAGGCGAGAGGGCAGGGGAGGGAAGGGAGGGGATGGCGCAGGCCAAGGTCAGCGCAGCGCCCACGTCCACTGCCAGGTGTCAGGGTTCGGGCAGCCAAGGGGGGCCCAGGCGAGGGGCAGGGCTGTGTTTCCCCTAGGGAGCCTTCAGGGCGCAGAGGCCAGCCCATTGCACTCCTCTGCAATCCAGGGGAGGAGATGCTCCAGGGAGGGACCTGGACGCAAGCAGGGCCAAACGAGGGCCCTGGGTGTGGAAAGGCTGCAGCGCCAGCATGAAGCTGGGTGGCTGGGTGGGAGGGGTCCCGGGACCCATTGGAGGAGCCCAGGCTAGGGAGCCACGCGACCTAGGCCAAGGAGCAGGGAGAGAGTAAAGGGGAGAGAGGGAAGGGGAGGAAGGGGCGGCGCGAGGAGGAGGAGGAGGAGGAGGAGGAAAGATTGGGGTGGGGTGGGCTGGAGGCGGCTGGGGCGCGAGGGGCACCGAGGGGAGCGCGCGCGGTAGGGGGCCCAAGCAAGGGGCCCCCGGTTTGACCCGACGAGGCGGAGCGACGCCACCCGACGCCACGGGACGCCACGCGACACGACGACGAACACGCGCTCAGGGGCCCAGCCCACGAGCCAGGCCCCAGGACTGGAGCTTAAAGCTCCGTGGTTAGGGAGGGCTGGCTTGGCTTAGGGGCAGCACGCAAGGCGAGAGGGCAGGGGAGGGAAGGGAGGGTATGGCGCAGGCCAAGGTCAGCGCAGCGCCCACGTCCACTGCCAGGTGTCAGGGTTCGGGCAGCCAAGGGGGCCCAGGCGAGGGGCAGGGCTGTGTTTCCCCTAGGGAGCCTTCAGGGCGCAGAGGCCAGCCCATTGCACTCCTCTGCAATCCAGGGGAGGAGATGCTCCAGGGAGGGACCTGGACGCAAGCAGGGCCAAACGAGGGCCCTGGGTGTGGAAAGGCTGCCAGCGCCAGCATGAAGCTGGGTGGCTGGGTGGGAGGGGTCCCGGGACCCATTGGAGGAGCCCAGGCTAGGGAGCCACGCGACCTAGGCCAAGGAGCAGGGAGAGAGTAAAGGGGAGAGAGGGAAGGGGAGGAAGGGGCGGCGCGAGGAGGAGGAGGAGGAGGAGGAGGAGGAAAGATTGGGGTGGGGTGGGCTGGAGGCGGCTGGGGCGCGAGGGGCACCGAGGGGAGCGCGCGCGGTAGGGGGCCCAAGCAAGGGGCCCCCGGTTTGACCCGACGAGGCGGAGCGACGCCACCCGACGCCACGGGACGCCACGCGACACGACGACGAACACGCGCTCAGGGGCCCAGCCCACGAGCCAGGCCCCAGGACTGGAGCTTAAAGCTCCGTGGTTAGGGAGGGCTGGCTTGGCTTAGGGGCAGCACGCAAGGCGAGAGGGCAGGGGAGGGAAGGGAGGGGATGGCGCAGGCCAAGGTCAGCGCAGCACCCACGTCCACTGCCAGGTGTCAGGGTTCGGGCAGCCAAGGGGGCCCAGGCGAGGGGCAGGGCTGTGTTTCCCCTAGGGAGCCTTCAGGGCACAGAGGCCAGCCCATTGCACTCCTCTGCAATCCAGGGGAGGAGATGCTCCAGGGAGGGACCTGGACGCAAGCAGGGCCAAACGAGGGCCCTGGGTGTGGAAAGGCTGCCAGCGCCAGCATGAAGCTGGGTGGCTGGGTGGGAGGGGTCCCGGGACCCATTGGAGGAGCCCAGGCTAGGGAGCCACGCCACCTAGGCCAAGGAGCAGGGAGAGAGTAAAGGGGAGAGAGGGAAGGGGAGGAAGGGGCCGCGCGAGGAGGAGGAGGAGGAGGAGGAGGAAAGATTGGGGTGGGGTGGGCTGGAGGCGGCTGGGGCGCGAGGGGCACCGAGGGGAGCGCGCGCGGTAGGGGGCCCAAGCAAGGGGCCCCCGGTTTGACCCGACGAGGCGGAGCGACGCCACCCGACGCCACGGGACGCCACGCGACACGACGACGAACACGCGCTCAGGGGCCCAGCCCAGGAGCCAGGCCCCAGGACTGGAGCTTAAAGCTCCGTGGTTAGGGAGGGCTGGCTTGGCTTAGGGGCAGCACGCAAGGCGAGAGGGCAGGGGAGGGAAGGGAGGGGATGGCGCAGGCCAAGGTCAGCGCAGCGCCCATGTCCACTGCCAGGTGTCAGGGTTCGGGCAGCCAAGGGGGCCCAGGCGAGGGGCAGGGCTGTGTTTCCCCTAGGGAGCCTTCAGGGCGCAGAGGCCAGCCCATTGCACTCCTCTGCAATCCAGGGGAGGAGATGCTCCAGGGAGGGACCTGGACGCAAGCAGGGCCAAACGAGGGCCCTGGGTGTGGAAAGGCTGCCAGCGCCAGCATGAAGCTGGGTGGCTGGGTGGGAGGGGTCCCGGGACCCATTGGAGGAGCCCAGGCTAGGGAGCCACGCGACCTAGGCCAAGGAGCAGGGAGAGAGTAAAGGGGAGAGAGGGAAGGGGAGGAAGGGGCGGCGCGAGGAGGAGGAGGAGGAGGAGGAGGAAAGATTGGGGTGGGGTGGGCTGGAGGCGGCTGGGGCGCGAGGGGCACCGAGGGGAGCGCGCGCGGTAGGGGGCCCAAGCAAGGGGCCCCCGGTTTGACCCGACGAGGCGGAGCGACGCCACCCGACGCCACGGGACGCCACGCGACACGACGACGAACACGCGCTCAGGGGCCCAGCCCAGGAGCCAGGCCCAAGACTGGAGCTTAAAGCTCCGTGGTTAGGGAGGGCTGGCTTGGCTTAGGGGCAGCACGCAAGGCGAGAGGGCAGGGGAGGGAAGGGAGGGGATGGCGCAGGCCAAGGTCAGCGCAGCGCCCACGTCCACTGCCAGGTGTCAGGGTTCGGGCAGCCAAGGGGCCCAGGCGAGGGGCAGGGCTGTGTTTCCCCTAGGGAGCCTTCAGGGCGCAGAGGCCAGCCCATTGCACTCCTCTGCAATCCAGGGGAGGAGATGCTCCAGGGAGGGACCTGGACGCAAGCAGGGCCAAACGAGGGCCCTGGGTGTGGAAAGGCTGCCAGCGCCAGCATGAAGCTGGGTGGCTGGGTGGGAGGGGTCCCGGGACCCATTGGAGGAGCCCAGGCTAGGGAGCCACGCGACCTAGGCCAAGGAGCAGGGAGAGAGTAAAGGGGAGAGAGGGAAGGGGAGGAAGGGGCGGCGCGAGGAGGAGGAGGAGGAGGAGGAGGAAAGATTGGGGTGGGGTGGGCTGGAGGCGGCTGGGGCGCGAGGGGCACCGAGGGGAGCGCGCGCGGTAGGGGGCCCAAGCAAGGGGCCCCCGGTTTGACCCGACGAGGCGGAGCGACGCCACCCGACGCCACGGGACGCCACGCGACACGACGACGAACACGCGCTCAGGGGCCCAGCCCAGGAGCCAGGCCCCAGGACTGGAGCTTAAAGCTCCGTGGTTAGGGAGGGCTGGCTTGGCTTAGGGGCAGCACGCAAGGCGAGAGGGCAGGGGAGGGAAGGGAGGGTATGGCGCAGGCCAGGGTCAGCGCAGCGCCCACGTCCACTGCCAGGTGTCAGGGTTCGGGCAGCCAAGGGGGCCCAGGCGAGGGGCAGGGCTGTGTTTCCCCTAGGGAGCCTTCAGGGCGCAGAGGCCAGCCCATTGCACTCCTCTGCAATCCAGGGGAGGAGATGCTCCAGGGAGGGACCTGGACGCAAGCAGGGCCAAACGAGGGCCCTGGGTGTGGAAAGGCTGCCAGCGCCAGCATGAAGCTGGGTGGCTGGGTGGGAGGGGTCCCGGGACCCATTGGAGGAGCCCAGGCTAGGGAGCCACGCGACCTAGGCCAAGGAGCAGGGAGAGAGTAAAGGGGAGAGAGGGAAGGGGAGGAAGGGGCGGCGCGAGGAGGAGGAGGAGGAGGAGGAGGAGGAAAGATTGGGGTGGGGTGGGCTGGAGGCGGCTGGGGCGCGAGGGGCACCGAGGGGAGCGCGCGCGGTAGGGGGCCCAAGCAAGGGGCCCCCGGTTTGACCCGACGAGGCGGAGCGACGCCACCCGACGCCACGGGACGCCACGCGACACGACGACGAACACGCGCTCAGGGGCCCAGCCCAGGAGCCAGGCCCCAGGACTGGAGCTTAAAGCTCCGTGGTTAAGGGAGGGCTGGCTTGGCTTAGGGGCAGCACGCAAGGCGAGAGGGCAGGGGAGGGAAGGGAGGGGATGGCGCAGGCCAAGGTCAGCGCAGCGCCCACGTCCACTGCCAGGTGTCAGGGTTCGGGCAGCCAAGGGGGCCCAGGCGAGGGGCAGGGCTGTGTTTCCCCTAGGGAGCCTTCAGGGCGCAGAGGCCAGCCCATTGCACTCCTCTGCAATCCAGGGGAGGAGATGCTCCAGGGAGGGACCTGGACGCAAGCAGGGCCAAACGAGGGCCCTGGGTGTGGAAAGGCTGCCAGCGCCAGCATGAAGCTGGGTGGCTGGGTGGGAGGGGTCCCGGGACCCATTGGAGGAGCCCAGGCTAGGGAGCCACGCGACCTAGGCCAAGGAGCAGGGAGAGAGTAAAGGGGAGAGAGGGAAGGGGAGGAAGGGGCGGCGCGAGGAGGAGGAGGAGGAGGAGGAGGAGGAAAGATTGGGGTGGGGTGGGCTGGAGGCGGCTGGGGCGCGAGGGGCACCGAGGGGAGCGCGCGCGGTAGGGGGCCCAAGCAAGGGGCCCCCGGTTTGACCCGACGAGGCGGAGCGACGCCACCCGACGCCACGGGACGCCACGCGACACGACGACGAACACGCGCTCAGGGCCCAGCCCAGGAGCCAGGCCCCCAGGACTGGAGCTTAAAGCTCCCTGGTTACGGAGGGCTGGCTTGGCTTAGGGGCAGCACGCAAGGCGAGAGGGCAGGGGAGGGAAGGGAGGGGATGGCGCAGGCCAAGGTCAGCGCAGCGCCCACGTCCACTGCCAGGTGTCAGGGTTCGGGCAGCCAAGGGGGCCCAGGCGAGGGGCAGGGCTGTGTTTCCCCTAGGGAGCCTTCAGGGCGCAGAGGCCAGCCCATTGCACTCCTCTGCAATCCAGGGGAGGAGATGCTCCAGGGAGGGACCTGGACGCAAGCAGGGCCAAACGAGGGCCCTGGGTGTGGAAAGGCTGCCAGCGCCAGCATGAAGCTGGGTGGCTGGGTGGGAGGGGTCCCGGGAGGGGTCCCGGGACCCATTGGAGGAGCCCAGGCTAGGGAGCCACGCGACCTAGGCCAAGGAGCAGGGAGAGAGTAAAGGGGAGAGAGGGAAGGGGAGGAAGGGGCGGCGCGAGGAGGAGGAGGAGGAGGAGGAGGAAAGATTGGGGTGGGGTGGGCTGGAGGCGGCTGGGGCGCGAGGGGCACCGAGGGGAGCGCGCGCGGTAGGGGGCCCAAGCAAGGGGCCCCCGGTTTGACCCGACGAGGCGGAGCGACGCCACCCGACGCCACGGGACGCCACGCGACACGACGACGAACACGCGCTCAGGGGCCCAGCCCAGGAGCCAGGCCCCAAGACTGGAGCTTAAAGCTCCGTGGTTAGGGAGGGCTGGCTTGGCTTAGGGGCAGCATGCAAGGCGAGAGGGCAGGGGAGGGAAGGGAGGGGATGGCGCAGGCCAAGGTCAGCGCAGCGCCCACGTCCACTGCCAGGTGTCAGGGTTCGGGCAGCCAAGGGGGCCCAGGCGAGGGGCAGGGCTGTGTTTCCCCTAGGGAGCCTTCAGGGCGCAGAGGCCAGCCCATTGCACTCCTCTGCAATCCAGGGGAGGAGATGCTCCAGGGAGGGACCTGGACGCAAGCAGGGCCAAACGACGGCCCTGGGGTGTGGAAAGGCTGCCAGCGCCAGCATGAAGCTGGGTGGCTGGGTGGGAGGGGTCCCGGGACCCATTGGAGGAGCCCAGGCTAGGGAGCCACGCGACCTAGGCCAAGGAGCAGGGAGAGAGTAAAGGGGAGAGAGGGAAGGGGAGGAAGGGGCGGCGCGAGGAGGAGGAGGAGGAGGAGGAGGAAAGATTGGGGTGGGGTGGGCTGGAGGCGGCTGGGGCGCGAGGGGCACCGAGGGGAGCGCGCGCGGTAGGGGGCCCAAGCAAGGGGCCCCCGGTTTGACCCGACGAGGCGGAGCGACGCCACCCGACGCCACGGGACGCCACGCGACACGACGACGAACACGCGCTCAGGGGCCCAGCCCAGGAGCCAGGCCCCAGGACTGGAGCTTAAAGCTCCGTGGTTAGGGAGGGCTGGCTTGGCTTAGGGGCAGCACGCAAGGCGAGAGGGCAGGGGAGGGAAGGGAGGGGATGGCGCAGGCCAAGGTCAGCGCAGCGCCCACGTCCAATGCCAGGTGTCAGGGTTCGGGCAGCCAAGGGGGCCCAGGCGAGGGGCAGGGCTGTGTTTCCCCTAGGGAGCCTTCAGGGCGCAGAGGCCAGCCCATTGCACTCCTCTGCAATCCAGGGGAGGAGATGCTCCAGGGAGGGACCTGGATGCAAGCAGGGCCAAACGAGGGCCCTGGGTGTGGAAAGGCTGCCAGCGCCAGCATGAAGCTGGGTGGCTGGGTGGGAGGGGTCCCGGGACCCATTGGAGGAGCCCAGGCTAGGGAGCCACGCGACCTAGGCCAAGGAGCAGGGAGAGAGTAAAGGGGAGAGAGGGAAGGGGAGGAAGGGGCGGCGCGAGGAGGAGGAGGAGGAGGAGGAGGAGGAAAGATTGGGGTGGGGTGGGCTGGAGGCGGCTGGGGCGCGAGGGGCACCGAGGGGAGCGCGCGCGGTAGGGGGCCCAAGCAAGGGGCCACCGGTTTGACCCGACGAGGCGGAGCGACGCCACCCGACGCCACGGGACGCCACGCGACACGACGACGAACACGCGCTCAGGGGCCCAGCCCACGAGCCAGGCCCCAGGACTGGAGCTTAAAGCTCCGTGGTTAGGGAGGGCTGGCTTGGCTTAGGGGCAGCACGCAAGGCGAGAGGGCAGGGGAGGGAAGGGAGGGGATGGCGCAGGCCAAGGTCAGCGCAGCGCCCACGTCCACTGCCAGGTGTCAGGGTTCGGGCAGCCAAGGGGGCCCAGGCGAGGGGCAGGGCTGTGTTTCCCCTAGGGAGCCTTCAGGGCGCAGAGGCCAGCCCATTGCACTCCTCTGCAATCCAGGGGAGGAGATGCTCCAGGGAGGGACCTGGACGCAAGCAGGGCCAAACGAGGGCCCTGGGTGTGGAAAGGCTGCCAGCGCCAGCATGAAGCTGGGTGGCTGGGTGGGAGGGGTCCCGGGACCCATTGGAGGAGCCCAGGCTAGGGAGCCACGCGACCTAGGCCAAGGAGCAGGGAGAGAGTAAAGGGGAGAGAGGGAAGGGGAGGAAGGGGCGGCGCGAGGAGGAGGAGGAGGAGGAGGAGGAAAGATTGGGGTGGGGTGGGCTGGAGGCGGCTGGGGCGCGAGGGGCACCGAGGGGAGCGCGCGCGGTAGGGGGCCCAAGCAAGGGGCCCCCGGTTTGACCCGACGAGGCGGAGCGACGCCACCCGACGCCACGGGACGCCACGCGACACGACGACGAACACGCGCTCAGGGGCCCAGCCCACGAGCCAGGCCCCAGGACTGGAGCTTAAAGCTCCGTGGTTAGGGAGGGCTGGCTTGGCTTAGGGGCAGCACGCAAGGCGAGAGGGCAGGGGAGGGAAGGGAGGGGATGGCGCAGGCCAAGGTCAGCGCAGCGCCCACGTCCACTGCCAGGTGTCAGGGTTCGGGCAGCCAAGGGGGCCCAGGCGAGGGGCAGGGCTGTGTTTCCCCTAGGGAGCCTTCAGGGCGCAGAGGCCAGCCCATTGCACTCCTCTGCAATCCAGGGGAGGAGATGCTCCAGGGAGGGACCTGGACGCAAGCAGGGCCAAACGAGGGCCCTGGGTGTGGAAAGGCTGCCAGCGCCAGCATGAAGCTGGGTGGCTGGGTGGGAGGGGTCCCGGGACCCATTGGAGGAGCCCAGGCTAGGGAGCCACGCGACCTAGGCCAAGGAGCAGGGAGAGAGTAAAGGGGAGAGAGGGAAGGGGAGGAAGGGGCGGCGCGAGGAGGAGGAGGAGGAGGAGGAGGAGGAAAGATTGGGGTGGGGTGGGCTGGAGGCGGCTGGGGCGCGAGGGGCACCGAGGGGAGCGCGCGCGGTAGGGGGCCCAAGCAAGGGGCCCCCGGTTTGACCCGACGAGGCGGAGCGACGCCACCCGACGCCACGGGACGCCACGCGACACGACGACGAACACGCGCTCAGGGGCCCAGCCCACGAGCCAGGCCCCAGGACTGGAGCTTAAAGCTCCCTGGTTACGGAGGGCTGGCTTGGCTTAGGGGCAGCACGCAAGGCGAGAGGGCAGGGGAGGGAAGGGAGGGGATGGCGCAGGCCAAGGTCAGCGCAGCGCCCACGTCCACTGCCAGGTGTCAGGGTTCGGGCAGCCAAGGGGGCCCAGGCGAGGGGCAGGGCTGTGTTTCCCCTAGGGAGCCTTCAGGGCGCAGAGGCCAGCCCATTGCACTCCTCTGCAATCCAGGGGAGGAGATGCTCCAGGGAGGGACCTGGACGCAAGCAGGGCCAAACGAGGGCCCTGGGTGTGCAAAGGCTGCCAGCGCCAGCATGAAGCTGGGTGGCTGGGTGGGAGGGGTCCCGGGACCCATTGGAGGAGCCCAGGCTAGTGAGCCACGCGACCTAGGCCAAGGAGCAGGGAGAGAGTAAAGGGGAGAGAGGGAAGGGGAGGAAGGGGCGGCGCGAGGAGGAGGAGGAGGAGGAGGAGGAAAGATTGGGGTGGGGTGGGCTGGAGGCGGCTGGGGCGCGAGGGGCACCGAGGGGAGCGCGCGCGGTAGGGGGCCCAAGCAAGGGGCCCCCGGTTTGACCCGACGAGGCGGAGCGACGCCACCCGACGCCACGGGACGCCACGCGACACGACGACGAACACGCGCTCAGGGGCCCAGCCCAGGAGCCAGGCCCCAAGACTGGAGCTTAAAGCTCCGTGGTTAGGGAGGGCTGGCTTGGCTTAGGGGCAGCATGCAAGGCGAGAGGGCAGGGGAGGGAAGGGAGGGGATGGCGCAGGCCAAGGTCAGCGCAGCGCCCACGTCCACTGCCAGGTGTCAGGGTTCGGGCAGCCAAGGGGGCCCAGGCGAGGGGCAGGGCTGTGTTTCCCCTAGGGAGCCTTCAGGGCGCAGAGGCCAGCCCATTGCACTCCTCTGCAATCCAGGGGAGGAGATGCTCCAGGGAGGGACCTGGACGCAAGCAGGGCCAAACGAGGGCCCTGGGTGTGGAAAGGCTGCCAGCGCCAGCATGAAGCTGGGTGGCTGGGTGGGAGGGGTCCCGGGACCCATTGGAGGAGCCCAGGCTAGGGAGCCACGCGACCTAGGCCAAGGAGCAGGGAGAGAGTAAAGGGGAGAGAGGGAAGGGGAGGAAGGGGCGGCGCGAGGAGGAGGAGGAGGAGGAGGAGGAAAGATTGGGGTGGGGTGGGCTGGAGGCGGCTGGGGCGCGAGGGGCACCGAGGGGAGCGCGCGCGGTAGGGGGCCCAAGCAAGGGGCCCCCGGTTTGACCCGACGAGGCGGAGCGACGCCACCCGACGCCACGGGACGCCACGCGACACGACGACGAACACGCGCTCAGGGGCCCAGCCCAGGAGCCAGGCCCCAGGACTGGAGCTTAAAGCTCCGTGGTTAGGGAGGGCTGGCTTGGCTTAGGGGCAGCACGCAAGGCGAGAGGGCAGGGGAGGGAAGGGAGGGGATGGCGCAGGCCAAGGTCAGCGCAGCGCCCACGTCCACTGCCAGGTGTCAGGGTTCGGGCAGCCAAGGGGGCCCAGGCGAGGGGCAGGGCTGTGTTTCCCCTAGGGAGCCTTCAGGGCGCAGAGGCCAGCCCATTGCACTCCTCTGCAATCCAGGGGAGGAGATGCTCCAGGGAGGGACCTGGACGCAAGCAGGGCCAAACGAGGGCCCTGGGTGTGGAAAGGCTGCCAGCGCCAGCATGAAGCTGGGTGGCTGGGTGGGAGGGGTCCCGGGACCCATTGGAGGAGCCCAGGCTAGGGAGCCACGCGACCTAGGCCAAGGAGCAGGGAGAGAGTAAAGGGGAGAGAGGGAAGGGGAGGAAGGGGCGGCGCGAGGAGGAGGAGGAGGAGGAGAGGAGGAAAAGATTGGGGTGGGGTGGGCTGGAGGCGGCTGGGGCGCGAGGGGCACCGAGGGGAGCGCGCGCGGTAGGGGGCCCAAGCAAGGGGCCACCGGTTTGACCCGACGAGGCGGAGCGACGCCACCCGACGCCACGGGACGCCACGCGACACGACGACGAACACGCGCTCAGGGGCCCAGCCCACGAGCCAGGCCCCAGGACTGGAGCTTAAAGCTCCGTGGTTAGGGAGGGCTGGCTTGGCTTAGGGGCAGCACGCAAGGCGAGAGGGCAGGGGAGGGAAGGGAGGGGATGGCGCAGGCCAAGGTCAGCGCAGCGCCCACGTCCACTGCCAGGTGTCAGGGTTCGGGCAGCCAAGGGGGCCCAGGCGAGGGGCAGGGCTGTGTTTCCCCTAGGGAGCCTTCAGGGCGCAGAGGCCAGCCCATTGCACTCCTCTGCAATCCAGGGGAGGAGATGCTCCAGGGAGGGACCTGGACGCAAGCAGGGCCAAACGAGGGCCCTGGGTGTGGAAAGGCTGCCAGCGCCAGCATGAAGCTGGGTGGCTGGGTGGGAGGGGTCCCGGGACCCATTGGAGGAGCCCAGGCTAGGGAGCCACGCGACCTAGGCCAAGGAGCAGGGAGAGAGTAAAGGGGAGAGAGGGAAGGGGAGGAAGGGGCGGCGCGAGGAGGAGGAGGAGGAGGAGGAGGAGGAAAGATTGGGGTGGGGTGGGCTGGAGGCGGCTGGGGCGCGAGGGGCACCGAGGGGAGCGCGCGCGGTAGGGGGCCCAAGCAAGGGGCCCCCGGTTTGACCCGACGAGGCGGAGCGACGCCACCCGACGCCACGGGACGCCACGCGACACGACGACGAACACGCGCTCAGGGCCCAGCCCACGAGCCAGGCCCCAGGACTGGAGCTTAAAGCTCCGTGGTTAGGGAGGGCTGGCTTGGCTTAGGGGCAGCACGCAAGGCGAGAGGGCAGGGGAGGGAAGGGAGGGGATGGCGCAGGCCAAGGTCAGCGCAGCGCCCACGTCCACTGCCAGGTGTCAGGGTTCGGGCAGCCAAGGGGGCCCAGGCGAGGGGCAGGGCTGTGTTTCCCCTAGGGAGCCTTCAGGGCGCAGAGGCCAGCCCATTGCACTCCTCTGCAATCCAGGGGAGGAGATGCTCCAGGGAGGGACCTGGACGCAAGCAGGGCCAAACGAGGGCCCTGGGTGTGGAAAGGCTGCCAGCGCCAGCATGAAGCTGGGTGGCTGGGTGGGAGGGGTCCCGGGACCCATTGGAGGAGCCCAGGCTAGGGAGCCACGCGACCTAGGCCAAGGAGCAGGGAGAGAGTAAAGGGGAGAGAGGGAAGGGGAGGAAGGGGCGGCGCGAGGAGGAGGAGGAGGAGGAGGAGGAGGAGGAAAGATTGGGGTGGGGTGGGCTGGAGGCGGCTGGGGCGCGAGGGGCACCGAGGGGAGCGCGCGCGGTAGGGGGCCCAAGCAAGGGGCCCCCGGTTTGACCCGACGAGGCGGAGCGACGCCACCCGACGCCACGGGACGCCACGCGACACGACGACGAACACGCGCTCAGGGGCCCAGCCCAGGAGCCAGGCCCCAGGACTGGAGCTTAAAGCTCCGTGGTTAGGGAGGGCTGGCTTGGCTTAGGGGCAGCACGCAAGGCGAGAGGGCAGGGGAGGAAAGGGAGGGGATGGCGCAGGCCAAGGTCAGCGCAGCGCCCACGTCCACTGCCAGGTGTCAGGGTTCGGGCAGCCAAGGGGGCCCAGGCGAGGGGCAGGGCTGTGTTTCCCCTAGGGAGCCTTCAGGGCGCAGAGGCCAGCCCATTGCACTCCTCTGCAATCCAGGGGAGGAGATGCTCCAGGGAGGGACCTGGACGCAAGCAGGGCCAAACGAGGGCCCTGGGTGTGGAAAGGCTGCCAGCGCCAGCATGAAGCTGGGTGGCTGGGTGGGAGGGGTCCCGGGACCCATTGGAGGAGCCCAGGCTAGGGAGCCACGCGACCTAGGCCAAGGAGCAGGGAGAGAGTAAAGGGGAGAGAGGGAAGGGGAGGAAGGGGCGGCGCGAGGAGGAGGAGGAGGAGGAGGAGGAGGAGGAAAGATTGGGGTGGGGTGGGCTGGAGGCGGCTGGGGCGCGAGGGGCACCGAGGGGAGCGCGCGCGGTAGGGGGCCCAAGCAAGGGGCCCCCGGTTTGACCCGACGAGGCGGAGCGACGCCACCCGACGCCACGGGACGCCACGCGACACGACGACGAACACGCGCTCAGGGGCCCAGCCCAGGAGCCAGGCCCCAGGACTGGAGCTTAAAGCTCCGTGGTTAGGGAGGGCTGGCTTGGCTTAGGGGCAGCACGCAAGGCGAGAGGGCAGGGGAGGGAAGGGAGGGGATGGCGCAGGCCAAGGTCAGCGCAGCACCCACGTCCACTGCCAGGTGTCAGGGTTCGGGCAGCCAAGGGGGCCCAGGCGAGGGGCAGGGCTGTGTTTCCCCTAGGGAGCCTTCAGGGCACAGAGGCCAGCCCATTGCACTCCTCTGCAATCCAGGGGAGGAGATGCTCCAGGGAGGGACCTGGACGCAAGCAGGGCCAAACGAGGGCCCTGGGTGTGGAAAGGCTGCCAGCGCCAGCATGAAGCTGGGTGGCTGGGTGGGAGGGGTCCCGGGACCCATTGGAGGAGCCCAGGCTAGGGAGCCACGCGACCTAGGCCAAGGAGCAGGGAGAGAGTAAAGGGGAGAGAGGGAAGGGGAGGAAGGGGCGGCGCGAGGAGGAGGAGGAGGAGGAGGAGGAGGAAAGATTGGGGTGGGGTGGGCTGGAGGCGGCTGGGGCGCGAGGGGCACCGAGGGGAGCGCGCGCGGTAGGGGGCCCAAGCAAGGGGCCCCCGGTTTGACCCGACGAGGCGGAGCGACGCCACCCGACGCCACGGGACGCCACGCGACACGACGACGAACACGCGCTCAGGGGCCCAGCCCAGGAGCCAGGCCCCAGGACTGGAGCTTAAAGCTCCGTGGTTAGGGAGGGCTGGCTTGGCTTAGGGGCAGCACGCAAGGCGAGAGGGCAGGGGAGGGAAGGGAGGGGATGGCGCAGGCCAAGGTCAGCGCAGCGCCCACGTCCACTGCCAGGTGTCAGGGGTTCGGGCAGCCAAGGGGGCCCCAGGCGAGGGGCAGGGCTGTGTTTCCCCTAGGGAGCCTTCAGGGCGCAGAGGCCAGCCCATTGCACTCCTCTGCAATCCAGGGGAGGAGATGCTCCAGGAGGGACCTGGACGCAAGCAGGGCCAAACGAGGGCCCTGGGTGTGGAAAGGCTGCCAGCGCCAGCATGAAGCTGGGTGGCTGGGTGGGAGGGGTCCCGGGACCCATTGGAGGAGCCCAGGCTAGGGAGCCACGCGACCTAGGCCAAGGAGCAGGGAGAGAGTAAAGGGGAGAGAGGGAAGGGGAGGAAGGGGCGGCGCGAGGAGGAGGAGGAGGAGGAGGAGGAAAGATTGGGGTGGGGTGGGCTGGAGGCGGCTGGGGCGCGAGGGGCACCGAGGGGAGCGCGCGCGGTAGGGGCCCAAGCAAGGGGCCCCCGGTTTGACCCGACGAGGCGGAGCGACGCCACCCGACGCCACGGGACGCCACGCGACACGACGACGAACACGCGCTCAGGGGCCCAGCCCAGGAGCCAGGCCCCAAGACTGGAGCTTAAAGCTCCGTGGTTAGGGAGGGCTGGCTTGGCTTAGGGGCAGCATGCAAGGCGAGAGGGCAGGGGAGGGAAGGGAGGGGATGGCGCAGGCCAAGGTCAGCGCAGCGCCCACGTCCACTGCCAGGTGTCAGGGGTTCGGGCAGCCAAGGGGGCCCAGGCGAGGGGCAGGGCTGTGTTTCCCCTAGGGAGCCTTCAGGGCGCAGAGGCCAGCCCATTGCACTCCTCTGCAATCCAGGGGAGGAGATGCTCCAGGGAGGGACCTGGACGCAAGCAGGGCCAAACGAGGGCCCTGGGTGTGGAAAGGCTGCCAGCGCCAGCATGAAGCTGGGTGGCTGGGTGGGAGGGGTCCCGGGACCCATTGGAGGAGCCCAGGCTAGGGAGCCATGCGACCTAGGCCAAGGAGCAGGGAGAGAGTAAAGGGGAGAGAGGGAAGGGGAGGAAGGGGCGGCGCGAGGAGGGAGGAGGAGGAGGAGGAGGAAAGATTGGGGTGGGGTGGGCTGGAGGCGGCTGGGGCGCGAGGGGCACCGAGGGGAGCGCGCGCGGTAGGGGGCCCAAGCAAGGGGCCCCCGGTTTGACCCGACGAGGCGGAGCGACGCCACCCGACGCCACGGGACGCCACGCGACACGACGACGAACACGCGCTCAGGGGCCCAGCCCAGGAGCCAGGCCCCAGGACTGGAGCTTAAAGCTCCGTGGTTAGGGAGGGCTGGCTTGGCTTAGGGGCAGCACGCAAGGCGAGAGGGCAGGGGAGGGAAGGGAGGGGATGGCGCGGGCCAAGGTCAGCGCAGCGCCCACGTCCACTGCCAGGTGTCAGGGTTCGGGCAGCCAAGGGGGCCCAGGCGAGGGGCAGGGCTGTGTTTCCCCTAGGGAGCCTTCAGGGCGCAGAGGCCAGCCCATTGCACTCCTCTGCAATCCAGGGGAGGAGATGCTCCAGGGAGGGACCTGGACGCAAGCAGGGCCAAACGAGGGCCCTGGGTGTGGGAAAGGCTGCCAGCGCCAGCATGAAGCTGGGTGGCTGGGTGGGAGGGGTCCCGGGACCCATTGGAGGAGCCCAGGCTAGGGAGCCACGCGACCTAGGCCAAGGAGCAGGGAGAGAGTAAAGGGGAGAGAGGGAAGGGGAGGAAGGGGCGGCGCGAGGAGGAGGAGGAGGAGGAGGAGGAAAGATTGGGGTGGGGTGGGCTGGAGGCGGCTGGGGCGCGAGGGGCACCGAGGGGAGCGCGCGCGGTAGGGGGCCCAAGCAAGGGGCCCCCGGTTTGACCCGACGAGGCGGAGCGACGCCACCCGACGCCACGGGACGCCACGCGACACGACGACGAACACGCGCTCAGGGGCCCAGCCCAGGAGCCAGGCCCCAGGACTGGAGCTTAAAGCTCCGTGGTTAGGGAGGGCTGGCTTGGCTTAGGGGCAGCACGCAAGGCGAGAGGGCAGGGGAGGGAAGGGAGGGGATGGCGCGGGCCAAGGTCAGCGCAGCGCCCACGTCCACTGCCAGGTGTCAGGGTTCGGGCAGCCAAGGGGGCCCAGGCGAGGGGCAGGGCTGTGTTTCCCCTAGGGAGCCTTCAGGGCGCAGAGGCCAGCCCATTGCACTCCTCTGCAATCCAGGGGAGGAGATGCTCCAGGGAGGGACCTGGACGCAAGCAGGGCCAAACGAGGGCCCTGGGTGTGGAAAGGCTGCCAGCGCCAGCATGAAGCTGGGTGGCTGGGTGGGAGGGGTCCCGGGACCCATTGGAGGAGCCCAGGCTAGGGAGCCACGCGACCTAGGCCAAGGAGCAGGGAGAGAGTAAAGGGGAGAGAGGGAAGGGGAGGAAGGGGCGGCGCGAGGAGGAGGAGGAGGAGGAGGAGGAAAGATTGGGGTGGGGTGGGCTGGAGGCGGCTGGGGCGCGAGGGGCACCGAGGGGAGCGCGCGCGGTAGGGGCCCAAGCAAGGGGCCCCCGGTTTGACCCGACGAGGCGGAGCGACGCCACCCGACGCCACGGGACGCCACGCGACACGACGACGAACACGCGCTCAGGGGCCCAGCCCAGGAGCCAGGCCCCAGGACTGGAGCTTAAAGCTCCGTGGTTAGGGAGGGCTGGCTTGGCTTAGGGGCAGCACGCAAGGCGAGAGGGCAGGGGAGGGAAGGGAGGGTATGGCGCAGGCCAAGGTCAGCGCAGCGCCCACGTCCACTGCCAGGTATCAGGGTTCGGGCAGCCAAGGGGGCCCAGGCGAGGGGCAGGGCTGTGTTTCCCCTAGGGAGCCTTCAGGGCGCAGAGGCCAGCCCATTGCACTCCTCTGCAATCCAGGGGAGGAGATGCTCCAGGGAGGGACCTGGACGCAAGCAGGGCCAAACGAGGGCCCTGGGTGTGGAAAGGCTGCCAGCGCCAGCATGAAGCTGGGTGGCTGGGTGGGAGGGGTCCCGGGACCCATTGGAGGAGCCCAGGCTAGGGAGCCACGCGACCTAGGCCAAGGAGCAGGGAGAGAGTAAAGGGGAGAGAGGGAAGGGGAGGAAGGGGCGGCGCGAGGAGGAGGAGGAGGAGGAGGAGGAAAGATTGGGGTGGGGTGGGCTGGAGGCGGCTGGGGCGCGAGGGGCACCGAGGGGAGCGCGCGCGGTAGGGGGCCCAAGCAAGGGGCCCCCGGTTTGACCCGACGAGGCGGAGCGACGCCACCCGACGCCACGGGACGCCACGCGACACGACGACGAACACGCGCTCAGGGGCCCAGCCCACGAGCCAGGCCCCAGGACTGGAGCTTAAAGCTCCGTGGTTAGGGAGGGCTGGCTTGGCTTAGGGGCAGCACGCAAGGCGAGAGGGCAGGGGAGGGAAGGGAGGGGATGGCGCAGGCCAAGGTCAGCGCAGCACCCACGTCCACTGCCAGGTGTCAGGGTTCGGGCAGCCAAGGGGGCCCAGGCGAGGGGCAGGGCTGTGTTTCCCCTAGGGAGCCTTCAGGGCACAGAGGCCAGCCCATTGCACTCCTCTGCAATCCAGGGGAGGAGATGCTCCAGGGAGGGACCTGGACGCAAGCAGGGCCAAACGAGGGCCCTGGGTGTGGAAAGGCTGCCAGCGCCAGCATGAAGCTGGGTGGCTGGGTGGGAGGGGTCCCGGGACCCATTGGAGGAGCCCAGGCTAGGGAGCCACGCGACCTAGGCCAAGGAGCAGGGAGAGAGTAAAGGGGAGAGAGGGAAGGGGAGGAAGGGGCGGCGCGAGGAGGAGGAGGAGGAGGAGGAGGAAAGATTGGGGTGGGGTGGGCTGGAGGCGGCTGGGGCGCGAGGGGCACCGAGGGGAGCGCGCGCGGTAGGGGGCCCAAGCAAGGGGCCCCCGGTTTGACCCGACGAGGCGGAGCGACGCCACCCGACGCCACGGGACGCCACGCGACAGGACGACGAACACGCGCTCAGGGGCCCAGCCCAGGAGCCAGGCCCCAGGACTGGAGCTTAAAGCTCCGTGGTTAGGGAGGGCTGGCTTGGCTTAGGGGCAGCACGCAAGGCGAGAGGGCAGGGGAGGGAAGGGAGGGGATGGCGCAGGCCAAGGTCAGCGCAGCGCCCACGTCCACTGCCAGGTGTCAGGGTTCGGGCAGCCAAGGGGGCCCAGGCGAGGGGCAGGGCTGTGTTCCCCTAGGGAGCCTTCAGGGCGCAGAGGCCAGCCCATTGCACTCCTCTGCAATCCAGGGGAGGAGATGCTCCAGGGAGGGACCTGGACGCAAGCAGGGCCAAACGAGGGCCCTGGGTGTGCAAAGGCTGCCAGCGCCAGCATGAAGCTGGGTGGCTGGGTGGGAGGGGTCCCGGGACCCATTGGAGGAGCCCAGGCTAGGGAGCCACGCGACCTAGGCCAAGGAGCAGGGAGAGAGTAAAGGGGAGAGAGGGAAGGGGAGGAAGGGGCGGCGCGAGGAGGAGGAGGAGGAGGAGGAGGAAAGATTGGGGTGGGGTGGGCTGGAGGCGGCTGGGGCGCGAGGGGCACCGAGGGGAGCGCGCGCGGTAGGGGGCCCAAGCAAGGGGCCCCCGGTTTGACCCGACGAGGCGGAGCGACGCCACCCGACGCCACGGGACGCCACGCGACAGGACGACGAACACGCGCTCAGGGGCCCAGCCCAGGAGCCAGGCCCCAGGACTGGAGCTTAAAGCTCCGTGGTTAGGGAGGGCTGGCTTGGCTTAGGGGCAGCACGCAAGGCGAGAGGGCAGGGGAGGGAAGGGAGGGGATGGCGCAGGCCAAGGTCAGCGCAGCACCCACGTCCACTGCCAGGTGTCAGGGTTCGGGCAGCCAAGGGGGCCCAGGCGAGGGGCAGGGCTGTGTTTCCCCTAGGGAGCCTTCAGGGCACAGAGGCCAGCCCATTGCACTCCTCTGCAATCCAGGGGAGGAGATGCTCCAGGGAGGGACCTGGACGCAAGCAGGGCCAAACGAGGGCCCTGGGTGTGGAAAGGCTGCCAGCGCCAGCATGAAGCTGGGTGGCTGGGTGGGGAGGGGTCCCGGGACCCATTGGAGGAGCCCAGGCTAGGGAGCCACGCGACCTAGGCCAAGGAGCAGGGAGAGAGTAAAGAGGAGAGAGGGAAGGGGAGGAAGGGGCGGCGCGAGGAGGAGGAGGAGGAGGAGGAGGAAAGATTGGGGTGGGGTGGGCTGGAGGCGGCTGGGGCGCGAGGGGCACCGAGGGGAGCGCGCGCGGTAGGGGGCCCAAGCAAGGGGCCCCCGGTTTGACCCGACGAGGCGGAGCGACGCCACCCGACGCCACGGGACGCCACGCGACAGGACGACGAACACGCGCTCAGGGGCCCAGCCCAGGAGCCAGGCCCCAGGACTGGAGCTTAAAGCTCCGTGGTTAGGGAGGGCTGGCTTGGCTTAGGGGCAGCACGCAAGGCGAGAGGGCAGGGGAGGGAAGGGAGGGTATGGCGCAGGCCAAGGTCAGCGCAGCGCCCACGTCCATTGCCAGGTATCAGGGTTCGGGCAGCCAAGGGGGGCCCAGGCGAGGGGCAGGGCTGTGTTTCCCCTAGGGAGCCTTCAGGGCGCAGAGGCCAGCCCATTGCACTCCTCTGCAATCCAGGGGAGGAGATGCTCCAGGGAGGGACCTGGACGCAAGCAGGGCCAAACGAGGGCCCTGGGTGTGGAAAGGCTGCCAGCGCCAGCATGAAGCTGGGTGGCTGGGTGGGGAGGGGTCCCGGGACCCATTGGAGGAGCCCAGGCTAGGGAGCCACGCGACCTAGGCCAAGGAGCAGGGAGAGAGTAAAGGGGAGAGAGGGAAGGGAGGAAGGGGCGGCGCGAGGAGGAGGAGGAGGAGGAGGAGGAGGAAAGATTGGGGTGGGGTGGGCTGGAGGCGGCTGGGGCGCGAGGGGGCACCGAGGGAGCGCGCGCGGTAGGGGGCCCAAGCAAGGGGCCCCCGGTTTGACCCGACGAGGCGGAGCGACGCCACCCGACGCCACGGGACGCCACGCGACACGACGACGAACACGCGCTCAGGGGCCCAGCCCAGGAGCCAGGCCCCAGACTGGAGCTTAAAGCTCCGTGGTTAGGGAGGGCTGGCTTGGCTTAGGGCAGCACGCAAGGCGAGAGGGCAGGGGAGGGAAGGGAGGGGATGGCGCGGGCCAAGGTCAGCGCAGCGCCCACGTCCACTGCCAGGTGTCAGGGTTCGGGCAGCCAAGGGGGCCCAGGCGAGGGGCAGGGCTGTGTTTCCCCTAGGGAGCCTTCAGGGCGCAGAGGCCAGCCCATTGCACTCCTCTGCAATCCAGGGGAGGAGATGCTCCAGGGAGGGACCTGGACGCAAGCAGGGCCAAACGAGGGCCCTGGGTGTGGAAAGGCTGCCAGCGCCAGCATGAAGCTGGGTGGCTGGGTGGGAGGGGTCCCGGGACCCATTGGAGGAGCCCAGGCTAGGGAGCCACGCGACCTAGGCCAAGGAGCAGGGAGAGAGTAAAGGGGAGAGAGGGAAGGGGAGGAAGGGGCGGCGCGAGGAGGAGGAGGAGGAGGAGGAGGAAAGATTGGGGTGGGGTGGGCTGGAGGCGGCTGGGGCGCGAGGGGCACCGAGGGGAGCGCGCGCGGTAGGGGGCCCAAGCAAGGGCCCCCGGTTTGACCCGACGAGGCGGAGCGACGCCACCCGACGCCACGGGACGCCACGCGACACGACGACGAACACGCGCTCAGGGGCCCAGCCCACGAGCCAGGCCCCAGGACTGGAGCTTAAAGCTCCGTGGTTAGGGAGGGCTGGCTTGGCTTAGGGGCAGCACGCAAGGCGAGAGGGCAGGGGAGGGAAGGGAGGGGATGGCGCAGGCCAAGGTCAGCGCAGCACCCACGTCCACTGCCAGGTGTCAGGGTTCGGGCAGCAAGGGGGCCCAGGCGAGGGGCAGGGCTGTGTTTCCCCTAGGGAGCCTTCAGGGCGCAGAGGCCAGCCCATTGCACTCCTCTGCAATCCAGGGGAGGAGATGCTCCAGGGAGGGACCTGGACGCAAGCAGGGCCAAACGAGGGCCCTGGGTGTGGAAAGGCTGCCAGCGCCAGCATGAAGCTGGGTGGCTGGGTGGGAGGGGTCCCGGGACCCATTGGAGGAGCCCAGGCTAGGGAGCCACGCGACCTAGGCCAAGGAGCAGGGAGAGAGTAAAGGGGAGAGAGGGAAGGGGAGGAAGGGGCGGCGCGAGGAGGAGGAGGAGGAGGAGGAGGAGGAAAGATTGGGGTGGGGTGGGCTGGAGGCGGCTGGGGCGCGAGGGGCACCGAGGGGAGCGCGCGCGGTAGGGGGCCCAAGCAAGGGGCCCCCGGTTTGACCCGACGAGGCGGAGCGACGCCACCCGACGCCACGGGTCGCCACGCGACACGACGACGAACACGCGCTCAGGGGCCCAGCCCAGGAGCCAGGCCCCAGGACTGGAGCTTAAAGCTCCGTGGTTAGGGAGGGCTGGCTTGGCTTAGGGGCAGCACGCAAGGCGAGAGGGCAGGGGAGGGAAGGGAGGGGATGGCGCAGGCCAAGGTCAGCGCAGCGCCCACGTCCACTGCCAGGTGTCAGGGTTCGGGCAGCCAAGGGGGCCCAGGCGAGGGGCAGGGCTGTGTTTCCCCTAGGGAGCCTTCAGGGCGCAGAGGCCAGCCCATTGCACTCCTCTGCAATCCAGGGAGGAGATGCTCCAGGGAGGGACCTGGACGCAAGCAGGGCCAAACGAGGGCCCTGGGTGTGGAAAGGCTGCCAGCGCCAGCATGAAGCTGGGTGGCTGGGTGGGAGGGGTCCCGGGACCCATTGGAGGAGCCCAGGCTAGGGAGCCACGCGACCTAGGCCAAGGAGCAGGGAGAGAGTAAAGGGGAAAGAGGGAAGGGGAGGAAGGGGCGGCGCGAGGACTAGGAGGAGGAGGAGGAGGAGGAGGAGGAAAGATTGGGGTGGGGTGGGCTGGAGGCGGCTGGGGCGCGAGGGGCACCGAGGGGAGCGCGCGCGGTAGGGGGCCCAAGCAAGGGGCCCCCGGTTTTACCCGACGAGGCGGAGCGACGCCACGGGACGCCACGCGACACGACGACGAACACGCGCTCAGGGGCCCAGCCCAGGAGCCAGGCCCCAGGACTGGAGCTTAAAGCTCCGTGGTTAGGGAGGGCTGGCTTGGCTTAGGGGCAGCATGCAAGGCGAGAGGGCAGGGGAGGGAAGGGAGGGGATGGCGCAGGCCAAGGTCAGCGCAGCGCCCACGTCCACTGCCAGGTGTCAGGGTTCGGGCAGCCAAGGGGGCCCAGGCGAGGGGCAGGGCTGTGTTTCCCCTAGGGAGCCTTCAGGGCGCAGAGGCCAGCCCATTGCACTCCTCTGCAATCCAGGGGAGGAGATGCTCCAGGGAGGGACCTGGACGCAAGCAGGCCAAACGAGGGCCCTGGGTGTGCAAAGGCTGCCAGCGCCAGCATGAAGCTGGGTGGCTGGGTGGGAGGGGTCCCGGGACCCATTGGAGGAGCCCAGGCTAGGGAGCCACGCGACCTAGGCCAAGGAGCAGGGAGAGAGTAAAGGGGAAAGAGGGAAGGGGAGGAAGGGGCGGCGCGAGGACGAAGAGGAGGAGGAGGAGGAAAGATTGGGGTGGGGTGGGCTGGAGGCGGCTGGGGCGCGAGGGGCACCGAGGGGAGCGCGCGCGGTAGGGGGCCCAAGCAAGGGGCCCCCGGTTTGACCCGACGAGGCGGAGCGACGCCACCCGACGCCACGGGACGCCACGCGACACGACGACGAACACGCGCTCAGGGGCCCAGCCCAGGAGCCAGGCCCCAGGACTGGAGCTTAAAGCTCCGTGGTTAGGGAGGGCTGGCTTGGCTTAGGGGCAGCACGCAAGGCGAGAGGGCAGGGGAGGGAAGGGAGGGGATGGCGCAGGCCAAGGTCAGCGCAGCGCCCACGTCCACTGCCAGGTGTCAGGGTTCGGGCAGCCAAGGGGGCCCAGGCGAGGGGCAGGGCTGTGTTTCCCCTAGGGAGCCTTCAGGGCGCAGAGGCCAGCCCAGTGCACTCCTCTGCAATCCAGGGCAGGAGATGCTCCAGGGAGGGACCTGGACGCAAGCAGGGCCAAACGAGGGCCCTGGGTGTGGAAAGGCTGCCAGCGCCAGCATGAAGCTGGGTGGCTGGGTGGGAGGGGTCCGGGACCCATTGGAGGAGCCCAGGCTAGGGAGCCACGCGACCTAGGCCAAGGAGCAGGGAGAGAGTAAAGGGAGAGGAGGGAAGGGGAGGAAGGGGCGGCGCGAGGAGGAGGAGGAGGAGGAGGAGGAGGAAAGATTGGGGTGGGGTGGGCTGGAGGCGGCTGGGGCGCGAGGGGCACCGAGGGGAGCGCGCGCGGTAGGGGGCCCAAGCAAGGGGCCCCCGGTTTGACCCGACGAGGCGGAGCGACGCCACCCGACGCCACGGGACGCCACGCGACACGACGACGAACACGCGCTCAGGGGCCCAGCCCAGGAGCCAGGCCCCAGGACTGGAGCTTAAAGCTCCGTGGTTAGGGAGGGCTGGCTTGGCTTAGGGGCAGCACGCAAGGCGAGAGGGCAGGGGAGGGAAGGGAGGGGATGGCGCAGGCCAAGGTCAGCGCAGCGCCCACGTCCACTGCCAGGTGTCAGGGTTCGGGCAGCCAAGGGGGCCCAGGCGAGGGGCAGGGCTGTGTTTCCCCTAGGGAGCCTTCAGGGCGCAGAGGCCAGCCCAGTGCACTCCTCTGCAATCCAGGGCAGGAGATGCTCCAGGGAGGGACCTGGACGCAAGCAGGGCCAAACGAGGGCCCTGGGTGTGGAAAGGCTGCCAGCGCCAGCATGAAGCTGGGTGGCTGGGTGGGAGGGGTCCCGGGACCCATTGGAGGAGCCCAGGCTAGGGAGCCACGCGACCTAGGCCAAGGAGCAGGGAGAGAGTAAAGGGGAGAGAGGGAAGGGGAGGAAGGGGCGGCGCGAGGAGGAGGAGGAGGAGGAGGAGGAGGAAAGATTGGGGTGGGGTGGGCTGGAGGCGGCTGGGGCGCGAGGGGCACCGAGGGGAGCGCGCGCGGTAGGGGGCCCAAGCAAGGGGCCCCCGGTTTGACCCGACGAGGCGGAGCGACGCCACCCGACGCCACGGGACGCCACGCGACACGACGACGAACACGCGCTCAGGGGCCCAGCCCAGGAGCCAGGCCCCAGGACTGGAGCTTAAAGCTCCGTGGTTAGGGAGGGCTGGCTTGGCTTAGGGGCAGCACGCAAGGCGAGAGGGCAGGGGAGGGAAGGGAGGGGATGGCGCAGGCCAAGGTCAGCGCAGCGCCCACGTCCACTGCCAGGTGTCAGGGTTCGGGCAGCCAAGGGGGCCCAGGCGAGGGGCAGGGCTGTGTTTCCCCTAGGGAGCCTTCAGGGCGCAGAGGCCAGCCATTGCACTCCTCTGCAATCCAGGGGAGGAGATGCTCCAGGGAGGGACCTGGACGCAAGCAGGGCCAAACGAGGGCCCTGGGTGTGGAAAGGCTGCCAGCGCCAGCATGAAGCTGGGTGGCTGGGTGGGAGGGGTCCCGGGACCCATTGGAGGAGCCAGGCTAGGGAGCCACGCGACCTAGGCCAAGGAGCAGGGAGAGAGTAAAGGGGAAAGAGGGAAGGGGAGGAAGGGGCGGCGCGAGGACGAGGACTAGGAGGAGGAGGAGGAGGAAAGATTGGGGTGGGGTGGGCTGGAGGCGGCTGGGGCGCGAGGGGCACCGAGGGGAGCGCGCGCGGTAGGGGGCCCAAGCAAGGGCCCCCGGTTTGACCCGACGAGGCGGAGCGACGCCACCCGACGCCACGGACGCCACGCGACAGGACGACGAACACGCGCTCAGGGGCCCAGCCCAGGAGCCAGGCCCCAGGACTGGAGCTTAAAGCTCCGTGGTTAGGGAGGGCTGGCTTGGCTTAGGGGCAGCACGCAAGGCGAGAGGGCAGGGGAGGGAAGGGAGGGTATGGCGCAGGCCAAGGTCAGCGCAGCGCCCACGTCCACTGCCAGGTGTCAGGGTTCGGGCAGCCAAGGGGGCCCAGGCGAGGGGCAGGGCTGTGTTTCCCCTAGGGAGCCTTCAGGGCGCAGAGGCCAGCCCATTGCACTCCTCTGCAATCCAGGGGAGGAGATGCTCCAGGGAGGGACCTGGACGCAAGCAGGGCCAAACGAGGGCCCTGGGTGTGGAAAGGCTGCCAGCGCCAGCATGAAGCTGGGTGGCTGGGTGGGAGGGGTCCCGGGACCCATTGGAGGAGCCCAGGCTAGGGAGCCACGCGACCTAGGCCAAGGAGCAGGGAGAGAGTAAAGGGGAGAGAGGGAAGGGGAGGAAGGGGCGGCGCGAGGAGGAGGAGGAGGAGGAGGAGGAGGAAAGATTGGGGTGGGGTGGGCTGGAGGCGGCTGGGGCGCGAGGGGCACCGAGGGGAGCGCGCGCGGTAGGGGCCCAAGCAAGGGGCCCCCGGTTTGACCCGACGAGGCGGAGCGACGCCACCCGACGCCACGGGACGCCACGCGACACGACGACGAACACGCGCTCAGGGGCCCAGCCCAGGAGCCAGGCCCCAGGACTGGAGCTTAAAGCTCCGTGGTTAGGGAGGGCTGGCTTGGCTTAGGGGCAGCACGCAAGGCGAGAGGGCAGGGGAGGGAAGGGAGGGGATGGCGCAGGCCAAGGTCAGCGCAGCGCCCACGTCCACTGCCAGGTGTCAGGGTTCGGGCAGCCAAGGGGGCCCAGGCGAGGGGCAGGGCTGTGTTTCCCCTAGGGAGCCTTCAGGGCGCAGAGGCCAGCCCATTGCACTCCTCTGCAATCCAGGGGAGGAGATGCTCCAGGGAGGGACCTGGACGCAAGCAGGGCCAAACGAGGGCCCTGGGTGTGGAAAGGCTGCCAGCGCCAGCATGAAGCTGGGTGGCTGGGTGGGAGGGGTCCCGGGACCCATTGGAGGAGCCCAGGCTAGGGAGCCACGCGACCTAGGCCAAGGAGCAGGGAGAGAGTAAAGGGGAAAGAGGGAAGGGGAGGAAGGGGCGGCGCGAGGACTAGGAGGAGGAGGAGGAGGAGGAGGAGGAAAGATTGGGGTGGGGTGGCTGGAGGCGGCTGGGGCGCGAGGGGCACCGAGGGGAGCGCGCGCGGTAGGGGGCCCAAGCAAGGGGCCCCCGGTTTTACC
>NW_027287890.1:0-41205 GCF_047511675.1 Marmota flaviventris
CATAAGCTCTGTCCCTAACCCTTAAACTAAACCAAATCTTAACCATACACCTAACACTAACCCTAGACTTAATTCTAGTTTTAAGCTGAACCCTACAACTAACCCTGACACTGACTCTGAAATTAACAATAATTGTAGCTCTAAACATCACCCTAATCCTAACACTAACCCTGACACTTAACCCTAAAAGTAGCCCTAATCATAACCCTTATACTTACATTAGCAGTAATGCTAACCCTAGCACTAACTTAACCCAAATCATACACCTAATCTGAGCCCTAACACTAACATTAGCCCTAGCACTAATCATAACGATAACCCTAGCAGTAACCCTATACATTACCATAAAAATAACCCTAACCCTAATGCTAACCCTAGGCCTAAACCTAACCCTATTTCTAATCCTATACTTATCCATTTCCCTAAACCTAACATGAACCCTAATTATAATCCTATCATTACTCCAAACCTTACTCTAATGCTAATTCAATCCCTAACCTTAATCCTTAACCTATTCCAAACCCTAACCTAGACCTTCACCTTAATAATACCCCTATCCCTAAATCTGACGCTAACCTAAATCTAAATCTTACTCTAGACATACCCATAATTTTACCATAACCCTAAACCTAAAACTAACCTAACACTAATTTTACCATAACCCTAACCCTAATCATAATCCTCGATCTTACATTACCCTCAGGTTTAACCCTAGGCCTAAACCTAACTCAAAACCTAGAGATAATCCTAGGCCTTAATCTAGCCCTAAGCATAACCCTAAACCTGACCCTAGCCCTAACTCAAACCTAATTCTCGCCTTATTCCTAACCCTAGCTCAAAACTTAACACTTACTACAAACATTAATCTAGAACTATCCCTAAATCTAACACTAAACCTAGTCCTGATCCAAACCTTAACACAAGCCCTAACCCTAGTTTTAAACTTAACCATTACCCTAAACCTTACCCTAACCCTAATTGTAAACCTAGCCTTAACCATAACCATAATCCTAACCCTAAACAGAAAACTAACCTTAGACCTAACCCTAAACTAATATTGGCTATAGTCCTAACCATAAATCAAACCCTAAAGCTAAACCTAAACATAACCCTAGACCTAACTCTAACCCTAAACCTACTGTAATCCTATCCGTAAACATAAAACTGAACCTAACCCTAGCTCTAAACCTAAACATCTATCAGAACCTAACACTTACACTAAACATAACACTAAACCTAACCCTAGTTCTAACCTATATATTAACACTAACTCAAGACCTAATCCTAACCATAAGTCTAACTATAACCTTAGCTCTAACTGTATTCATTACCCTAATAATAACCCATATCTTAATGCTAAAGTTAGGCCCAACCTTATCCCAAGACCTAATCCTAACCATAAACTTAGCCCTAACCTTAACTCTAACCCTAAACATAACCCTTTCCCTATTGCTAACCCTAGGCCTAACCCTAAACCAATCACTAAACTCAAACATATCAATTACCCTAAACCTAATCTGAACCCTATATCTAACCCTATCATTACCCTAACCACAACCCTAATGCTAATTTGAGCCCTAACGCTAAACCCAAACCTAAAAGAAACACTAAACATGACTCTTACCCTAATAATTCCCCTAGGTCTAACCTATAGACCCTTACCCTAAACCTAATTCTTACATTAGACTTAGCAAAAACCTAACCCCAATACTTTCCATAACCATAACCCTAGACCTGACATTAGCCCTAGATATAATCCTAGCCCTAACCCGAACACAAACCCTAGCCCATATTAGCACTAAACATAGCCTAATCATAACTGTAACCATAAAAGTAAGCCTAACTTAAAACCAACCCTACCCCTAATCTTAGACCTAACTTAGCCCTATCCCTAACCCTAACACTAACCCTAGACCTACAACTAAGTCTAACTCTCTCCCTAGCCCTAAAACTAGTTCTAAACCTATCCCATACTGGAACTCTAAACCTAGTCCTAAGCCTAGGCCTAACCCTAGTCATTTCCTTAGCCCTAGCCCTAACCCTAGATGTAAACTTAACTATGAATCTAACCCTAATGCAAAGCATAAGCCTAAAGCTAACACTAACACTAACCCTAACCATAACACTACTCCTAAAATTAGCCCTAACTCTAGCCCTAGCCCTAATAAAAAACTGAGCGATAGCCCTAGCCCTAACCCTTAACCGAAACCAAACCCTAATCCTACACCTAGCCCTAACCATAGCCCTAATTCTAGTTTTAAGCAGAACCCTAAAACTAACCCTAACCCTGATTCTGATGCTAACACTAAACCTAGGTTTAAACATCACCCTAAACATAACCCTAAACATAACATTAGACCTAGCCCTACCCCTAACCCTGACCCTAAATCTAGCACTAATTGTAACCCTAGTACTTACATTAGCCATAACTTTAACCCTAGCCCAAACTTAACCCAAAGCCTAGCCTAATATGTGCCCTAAACCAAGCTTTAACCCTAAACCTAACCGTAACCCTAAACCTAGAACTAAAATAAAGATAACCTTAGCTCTAACCCTAGCCTGTCCATTACCCTAACCATAATCCTAACCCTAATGCTAACTCTAGGCCTAAACCTTACCATATTCCTAATCTTTACCTTATGTATTACCCTGAACCTAACTTGAAAATTAAACCTAACTATATTGTTACCCTAATTTTAACCCTATTCTAATTGAGCCCTACATTTAAACCTTAACCAATCACAAACACTAATCACGACCCCGACACTAACAATACCCTTAGCGCTAAACCTGAACATAACCCTAAACCTAACCCTTACATTACATCTAACCTAACCATAAACTATCTTTAACTGTAAAGCTGGACCTGAATTTAGCCCTAGCCCTAATCCTAGGCCTAAACCTAGCCTTAATGCAAACCAAAATCATAGCCCGAGGTTTAACCCTAATTCTAACACTTGCCCTAACCCTAAACCTAGCAATAACCCCATCCCTTACCCTAAACCTAACCATAACCCTAAACCTATCCATAATCTTAAACATAAACATAATCCTTGCCATAATGCTAGGCCTAACCCTAACACTAAGCCTAGCACTAACCCTAATTTAATCCTATCCTAACCCTAAACCTAGCCTTAAGACTAACTCTAACTCTAGCCCTAGCCCTATCTTTAATTCTATCCTTAGCCCTAGCCTATCCTGGATCTAAAAGTAACTCTAAATTTAAACCTAACTCTAAATTTAACAATAACAACAATCCTAAACCCAACCCTAATACCAGCTCTATCAATAATCCTAATCCTAAAACTTGTGTTAACCCTAGCCCTAGTGTTAAAAAAAAAAAAAAAACAAGCCATATCCTTAAACCTAACCCTTAATCTAAACCAAACCATTAACCTACACCTAGCCGTAACCCTAACTCTAAAAATAACCCTGAATCTGACACTGATCCTAACACTAATCCTAGCTCTAAACATAATCCTAACCTTAAATTAACCCTAACAACAGAATAAGCCTGAAGTCTAACCCTAAATCTAGCCCTAATTGTAACATTAGTTGGTACAGTTGTTGTTGTCATAACCCTAGACCTAACCCTAACACATATTCTACCTTTATTTCTAGTCCTAACCCTAGCTTAAACTCTAATATTAACCTTAACACTAGCCCTAACCCTAGCCCTAACCCTAACCCTAACCCTAACCCAAGCCCTAACCCTAGGTCTAACCCTATCACTTACCCTAAGCCAAACCCTAAACTAAATGCTAACCCTAGTCCTAACCCTAATCCCTAGCCTAACTTAAACACTAACAGTACTACTAGTCCTAACCCTAACCCTCATTCTAATTCTAACCCTAACCCTGACCCTTATTCTGATCCTAACAGTAACCCTAGGTCTAAACCAGACCCTAACTATAAACCAAACCTTAACACTAGCCCTACCGGCAAGCCTATACCTATACCTACCATAACACTAGATCTAGACCCAAAACTGATCCTAAATATAGCTAAAATTCTAGCCCAGGACCTAAACAAAATCCTAGCACTAGCCCTAACAATACCCCTTAACAAACTAAACACTTACCCTACCCTGAGACCTAATACTAGTCCTAATTCTCCTCTAATCCTAACTCTTGTCCTATCTGGAACGCTGACCCTGACCCTAACATTAACCTATCTCTAAACCTGATCCTAACCCAAAATCTGGTCCTAACACTAGACCTATCCATAACCCTAATCATAATGTTAGCCCTAAATATAACCGTAGTCCTAACCCTATTTTAACCTGAATCTTAATCCAAACAGTGGCCCTAACCCTAGCCCTAGTCCTAACCCTAGCCCTAAACCTAAAATAAAACCTAGCCATAATCCTAGACCTACACATAGACCTAAGTATAACCCTAACCCTAACCCTAGCCCTAACACTAACCTTAACACTAACCCTTGCCTTTGACCTAACCCTTGCTCAAAGCCAAACCCTTACCCTAAACATTACCTAGCCCTATCCTAAACTATAACCCTAACCCTAGATCTTATCCTAACCTAAATCTTAGCTCAAAGTTAAGTTCTAATCCTGTCAATTACCCTAACCCTAACCCTAAACCTAATTGTAACACTATACCTTACACTAAACTTAACCCTAAACATAAATATATCCCAAGACCTAACCATAAACCTAAACCTCACCATAGCCCTAACCCTAGCTGAAACATTAAGCCTTACACTAAACCTAATCCTAAGACTAGCCCAAATCCATACCCTAACCCTAACTCTAACACTAAATCTAACATTATCCATTATCATTACACTAAACCTAACCCTAACTATAATGAAACCTCTAGCCATAACCCAAACCATAAACAAAACCCTAACCATAAACATATCCCTAGACCTAAACGTAAACCTAAACCACACCCTAGCCAATACCCTAGCTCAAACACTAACCCTTACCATAAACTAACCATAACACTAGCCCTAAATCTCTTACCGTATATCAAACCTACACCTATCCCTAAATCTAACTCTAATTTTAGACTTAATCTAAACCATAAACTATCCCTAACCCTAGCTCCAAATCTAAACATTATACTAAACATAATCTTAACCTAATGTTAACCTTAAACCTATTGATAAACCTAACTCATCCATTACCCTAAACCTTAAGTGAAACCTAATCCCAACCCTATCCATTACCCTAACCTTAAGCCTAAACCTAAAACTAATTCAAGCCCTAACCCTAAACTTTGACCTGAACCAAATGCTAGCCCTTACCATGTCCCTAAAAATACCCATAACTCTAAATCTGACCATTATCATAACATAGCTATGAAACTAGACCTAGCCATAACCTACCCTAAAACTATCCTTATTAATAACCCTAGACTTGACATTAGCCCTAGACCTAGTTCTAGCCCTGAACCTAACAGAAACCCTATCCCTAAACCTAGCCTTAATTTTAACCAAAACACTAACCCTACCTTGAATCCTAATTCTAACCCTCACCCTAGGCCTAAAGTTAGCTATAACCCAAACAATTCCCCTAAACTTAATCCTAACCCCAATGCTAATACTAAACCTAGCCCTACCCCTAGTCCTAAACTTAACGATAACCCTATCCCTAATCCTATCCACAATTTAGCTTTAACCTTAACCCTAACCCTAAGCCTAGTCCTAAATCTAAATCTGACTCTCATCCTAGCCTTTTCCCTAGTTCTAACCCTATCCCTTAACGTAACACTAAACCTAGCCCTAATCCTAAACATGGATCTAACCCTAACTCTAAATCTAACCCTAACCCTCACCCTAACACTCGCCCTAACCCTAACACTAATTCAAAATGTAGCCCTAAACCTAGCCCAACCCCCCAAAAAAACAAAACAAAAAACAAAAAACAACAACAACAACAACAAAAAAAAAAACCCGGAGCAATAGCTCTAACCCTAACCCTAACCCATAGAGGTCAAGATGAAGTGAAACCTTAAAACACAAACTATTCCTGACAGTGAACCTTGAATTGAGAAGTCCCAACCTGGGAAACATGGTAATGCTAAGTAAAAGATGAATTCTGACCAGTATCAAAGAAGTTTGAACAAAACTAACTCTAACCCAAACATTAGTTCTAACTCTGGCCCTAACCCTAATCCTAAAACTAACCCTTTCCTGTTTATAGAGCTTGATCATAAAAGTCAAAAACGTGGGGTGCCTTGTAGGGCAAGGTAACAGATGAATCCTGCCCAGTATCAAAAATTCTGACCAATAATTGGGGAAGGTTTTTAAGTACATGCCTATTTCCCCTTTTTTCTCTTAAAGAGCTTTTGGATACATTGGTTTTTCATAGCTACAGCTTTTCACAAGGAACAAACCAGAGCATGCCCACGGCAAAAAAGATTAAGTGTGTGAAGTTTCATGCAGCTACCACCAACCCTGTTTGATTTCCAGCTCCATTTCCGTTCACACCTATAGGCCATAATGTAGTGAAAACTAAAAATTCAAATTGTTTCTGACCCTGAACCATTGATCCTTGAAGGCCCAAACTTGGGAAGCCTACTAAGGTTGGTCAAAGAGGAATCCTGTACAGTATTAAAGTAATCTGACCAAAAAAATTTGAAGCTCTTTCAGTACATGTGTATTTTGCTTGCTCCTAAAGGACTACGAGATAATGTTGTTTCTAATTCAGCTTAGGGATACTTCACAGGAAACAAATCAGAGAATGCTCACTGAGAACTGATTGAGTGTGTGAAATTTCAAGCAGCTAGCACAAAAACGGTTTGATTTCCAGCTTCATTTCCATTCACCCCTATAGGGCAAAAAGAAGAGAAACATGAAAATTGAAACTGCTCCTGAGAGAAAACCCTTTTAGGTAGGAGGCCCAAACATTTAGGGTATAGTAAAAATAGGAAAAATGTAAATCCTGCCCAGTATCATAGAAATTAAAAAAAAAAAAAAAAAAAAAAAAAAAAAAACTAACTCTAACCCTAACACCAAGTTTAAACCTAGTCCTAACACTCAGTTTAAAACTGCACCTAATCTGTTTAGAGAACCTTTGATCATAGAAGTTTCAAAATTGGGAAGTCTAGTTGGGCAAGCTTACACATGAATCATGGGCAGTTACAATGAAAACTGTCAAAATAATTGGGGGAAACTATTACAGTACATGAATCTTTCCCTATTTTCTCCTAAAGTGTTCTCAGATAAATGTGTATTGCATGCTTCAGCTTATTACTCATGCCACAAGGAACAAACCAGTGTATTCCCCCAAAGAACTGATTGAGTGTGTAAAATTTGAAGCAGTTAGCACCATTCTTGTTTGTTTTCCAGCTCCAGGTCCATTTACCCATGTAGGTCGAAATGAAGTGAATCCATAAAATACAAATTGTTCCCATCAGCAAAGAATTGAACTGAGAAGACGGAAACCTGGGGAACATAGTAAGGCTAGGTAAAAATGTATCCTACCTAGTATCAAAGAAATTTGAATAAGACAAACTCTAACCCTAACACTAGACCTAACTCTAACCTAACTTGTTTAGAGAACCTTTTATCATAGAAGTATCAAATTGAGGAGCCTAGTGGGTCAAGCTAACAAATGAATCCTGTCCAGTATCAAAAAATATGACTAAATAATTGTGGGAGTTAGTTCAGTACATGCATATTTTCCTGTTGTCACCTAAAATGCTCTCGCATAGTGTTGCTTTTTCATGCTTCATCTTTGGGATACTTTCACAAAGATAAAACCAGAGTGCCCTCACAGAGAACTGATTGAGAGTGTGAAGATTCAAGCAGCTAACAAAAACCCTGTTTGATTTCCAGCTCCATTTCCATTTACCCATATAGGTCAAAATGAAGTGAAACCTTAAAATAAATCCTGAAATACTGACTGCAGACCAATAAACCAAGAAGGCCCAAACCTTGGGAACATCGTAAGGCTAGGTAAAACATTAAATCCTGCCTAGTATCAAAAAAAAATTGACCAAAACTACTGTAAACTTAACACTAGATCTATCCTTAATCCTAACCCTACAGCTCACCCTAGCCTGTTTAGAGAACCTTTGATCATAGAAGTCCCAAATTAAGGGAGCATAGTGGGATAAACTTACAGATGAATCCTGCACACTATCAAAAAATCTGAGCAAATTATTTGGTTGGAAGTGTTTGTTTCAGTACATTCATATTTCCTCAATTTCTCCAAAAGTGCTCTAGGATAAAGTTGCTTTGCATGTTTCATCTGAGGGCAACATTCACAAGGAACAAACCAATGAGTGCCCTCCAAGAACTGATAGAGTGTGCACAGTTTTAAGCAGCTAGCACCAACCCTGTTTGATTTCATGCTCCATTTCTTTTCAACAAAATATTTCAAAATAAAGTGAAATCTTAAAATACACACTGTTCCTGACAGCGAACAATTGAACTGAGAAGGTCCAAACCAGGGAACATTGTGAGGCTAGGTACAAGATGAATCTTTAACAGTATCAAAGATACATGAACAAAACTGACCCTAACACTAGGTTTAAAACTGGCACTTACTCTAACCATAAAGTGAACCCTAATCTGTTTAGAGAACCTTTTATCATAGGAGTCCCAAATTAGGGGAGCCTAGTGGGGAAAGCTAACAGATGAATCTTGCGCAGTATCAAAGAAATCGGAACAAATAATTTGGGGAGGTAGTTAATACATGTATATTTCCCTGTTTTCTCCAACAGTACATTTGGATAAAGATGTTTTTGCATGCTTCAGCTTTGGGAAACTTTCACAAGGAAGAAACAAGAGTGCCAACATAAAACTGATTGAGTTTGTGCAGTTTTAAGCAGTGAGCACCAACCCTGCTTTTTTCCTCAACTTTCATTTCCATTTACCCGTATAGGTCAAAATGAAGGAAACCTTAAAATACAAACTATTCCTGACAGCAAACCATTGAAGGAAGAAGGCTGAAACCTGGGGAAAATAGTAAGGCAAGGTAAAAGACAAACTATGCCAAATATCAAATGAATTCAAACTAAACTCACTCTAAGTCTAACACTATATCTAACCCAACTCTAACCTAAATCTAACCTGTTTAGAGTAACTATGATCATAGAAATCCCAAACTTGGGGAGCCTAGTGGCACAACTTAACAGATGAATCTTGTGTGGTATCAAAAAAAATTGATGAAAAATTGGGGGGATTATTTCAGTACATTCATATTTCCCTATTTTTTTCTTAAAGTGCTCATGGATAAATAGTTTTTCATGCTTCAGTTTAAGGTACATTCACAAGGAACAATCAGAGAGTGCCCACAGAGAGCTGATTTATTGTGTGAAGTTTCAAGCAGCTAGTACTAACTCTGTTTGATTTCCAGCTCCATTTTCATTCACCTCTATAGGCCATAATAAAATGAAACCTAAAAATTCAAACTGTTCCTAACAGTGAAAGGGCAATCCGTGAAAACCCAAACTTGAGGATCTTACTAAGACTAGGAAAAGGATGAATCCTGTACAATATCAAAGTAATTCATGCAAAAAATTTGAAGCTTGCTCCTAAAGTGCTCACAAATAAAGCTGTTTCTTTTGAATTCAACTTTGGACTACTACCACAGGAAGCAAATGAGAGAATATGCACTGATAACTGATTGAGTGTGTGAAGTCTCAAGCAGCTAGCACAAACCCTGTTTGAGTCCAGCTCCATTTCCATTCACTCCTATAGGGCAAAATGAAGTGAAATATGAAAATTAAAACTGCTCCTGAGAGCAGACCCTTTTACTCGGAGGTCCAAACATGGGGAGCATACTAAGAATAGGAAAAAGATAAATACTGCCCAGTATCCAAAAGCTTGAAAAAAAAACTAACTCTAACCCTATCACTAGTTCTAACCCTAACTCTAACTATAATTTGAAGCCTAACCTTTGAAGAGAAGCTTTGATCATAAATGTTTTAAACTTGGGGAGACTAGTGGGGAAAGCTTACATATGAATCCTGCACAGTATCAAGGAAATCTGACCAAATAATTGGGGGAGGTAATTCAGTACATGAATTTTGCCCTGTTTTCTCCTAAAGTGTTCTTGGATAAACTCATTTTGCATGCTTCAGCTTACTGATATGTTTACAAGGAAGAAACCAGAGAGCACCCACAAACAAATGATTGAGTATTTGAAGTTTCAACCAGCTAGCACCAACCCTCTGATTTCCAGATCCATTCTCATTTACCCATATAGGTCAAAATGAAGTGGAACATTAAAAGCAAACTATTCCCAACCGCAAACCATTGAACTGAGAAAGCCCAAAACTGGGGCACATAGTAAGGATAGGAAAAAGATAAATCTTCCCAGTATCAAAGAAATCTGAACAAAACAAACTCTCACCCTAACACTAGCTCTAATGCTAGCCCTACCCCTAACCCTAACACTAACCCTTACCTGTTTAGAGAACCATTGATCCTAGAAGTGCCAACCTTGGGGGGTCTAGTGGAGCAAGCTAAAAGATGAATACTGTGTAGTATCAAAGAAATCTGATCAAATTATTAGGATACTTATTTCAGTACATACATGTTTCTCTGTTTTCTCCTTAAGGGCTCTCAGATACAGTTTCTTTTGCATGCTTCATCCTTGGCCTACTTTGTAAAGAAAGAAACCAGAGAGTGCCCACTGAGAAATGATTGTGTGAAGTTTCAAGCACCTCCAGCCAACCCTGTTTGACTTCCAGCTCAATTTTCATTCAAATCAAGAAGCCATAATAAAGGGAAACCTTAAAATACAAAGTGTTCCTGACAGCGAACCATTGACCCAGTTTTAGGATTAAGGCTAGTGTTAGTGTGAGGTTTAGGTTTAGGGTTAGATTTAGAGATAGGTTTAGATCTAGGCTTTGAGCTAGGGGTAAGGATAGGGCTAAAATTAGGGCTAAGTTTAGGACTAGGTATAGTGTGATGGTAAGGAATAGGGTTAGAACCCTAACCTAATATGGTAAGGCTAGGGCAAGAGTTTGAGTTAGTCTTAGGGCTAGAGTTAGGTTTGGGTTATGGATAGGGCTAAATGAGGGCTGGGATTAGGACTAGGGTTAATGTTAGGGTTAGGCCTAGGTTTAGAGGTAGGGTTAGTGTTAGGGTTAAGGTTAGTGTTAGGTTTAGGGTAAGGGATGTGATTATAGCTACTTTCAAGACTAGGGTGAGGATTAGATTTAGGGTTATGGTTAGGGATAGTTTTATGATTAAGGTGACATTTATGGCTAGAATGTGGGCAAAGGTTTGTTTTAGGATTAGGACTAGGATTCGAGCTAGGGATAATGTCAGGTCTTGGGTTACAGTTAGGGAGAGTTTTAGGGATAGTTTTATAGCTAGGTCTATTGTAAGTGTCAGGTTTCTTGTTAGGATCAGGTTTAGAGCTATGGGTATTATTAGGGTCAGGGTCAGGGTTAGGGTTTTTATTAGATTAAGGTTTAGGGTTAAGGCTAAAGTTATCATTATGGTTAGGGATAGGTTAAGGATAGTTTTAGGTTTCGAGTTCAGGTTAGTTCTAGAGTAATGGATAGGTTTATGGTTAAGGATAGGTTTAGGATTTGGTCTACGGTTAGCAGAAGAATTAGGGTTATCTTTAGTGTAATGGATAGGGTTAGAGCTAGTGATAGGGCTATTGTTATGCTTAGGATTAGGTCTAGGGTTAGACCTATGTTTAGAGTTAGAACAAAGGTTAGGGTTATGGTTAGCTTTAGGGTTAAAGCTAGGATAGGGCTTGGGTTAGGGCTAGGTTTTACAATAGGTTAGGGCTATGGCAAATGTAAGAACTTTGTTTTCATTAGGGCTCGTTTTAGGGTTAATGTTAGAGCTAAGTATAGTTTTAGGGTTAGGGTGTTGTTTAGATCTAGGGTAGTGTTAGTGTCAGGTTCAGTGTTCAGTTTAGGTTTATGGTTAATGTGAAAGCCATAATTAGGACTTGGGTAAAGACTAGGGGAAGGGTTAGTTTTTTGGCTTTAGGCTAAGTGTCATTATTAGGGCTAGGGCTTGGTTTTTCTGTAGGTCTAAGACTAGAGTTATGGATAGATAAAAATTATGTTTAGGTCTAGGGCTAATGTTAGGGTTAGGTTTAGGTATAATTTTTCCAGTAGGGCTAGAGTTAGGGTTCGGTTTAGGGTTAGGTTCAGGTTTAGACCTATGATTAGTGTTAGGGTCAGAATAAGGGTCAGGGTTAGTGTTAGGGTTTGGGTTATGGTTAGAGCTAGAATGAGGACTAGGTTTAGGGCTACTTATAGGGTTAGGGTTTGGGTTAGGATAATGAATAGAATTAGGATTAGGATTAGCATTATGTATAGGGTTTGGCATAGGGTAAAGTATAGGGTTAGAGCTAGGGTTAGGACTAGGGTTAGGTTTAAATTTGGTTTAGGGCTCAGATTAGGGCAAGTTATTTTGTTAGGGTTATGGCTAGGGTTAGAGCAATGGATAATGTAAGAACTATGTTTTTTAGGGTTAGTTTTAGTGTTATGGTTAGGGGTTAAAACTCTAGTGTTAAGATTAGGATTAAGGTTAGCCTGAAATGTAGATCTAGTGTTAGTGTTAGGTTAATAGGATCAGGCTTAATTTTAGAGTTAGGGTTAGGACTCAAATTAAGGTTAGGGTTACTGTAAGGGTTTGGTTTAAGGTTAGGGTGGTGTTTAGAGCTAGGGTTACTGTTAGGATAAGAGTCAGAGTTAGGGTTAGTATTAAGGTTAAGATTAGGACTCAAATTAGGGCTAGGGTTAGATCTAGGTGTTGTGTTATGTTTTGGTTTGAGTTAAGGTTTAGGGTTAGTGCTATTGCTTGGTTTTGTTTTGCTACAAGGGTTAGTGTTAGGGGAGGTTTTATGATTAGCATTAGGGTTAGGGCTAGTGTTAATGTTAGGCTTAGGCTTAGGTTTAGGTTTGGATTTAGAGGTAGGGTTAGATCTAAGGTTAGGATTAGGAATAAGTATTTGGCAAAGGTTATGGCTAGGTTTAGGGCTAGGTTTAGGCTAGGTTCAGGATTACAGTAATGGATAGAATTAGAAGTAGGAATAAGCTAGTGTGAGAGTTAGAGTTAGCCTTACGGCTAGGGTAAGTGTTATGGTTAGGGATAGTGTTAAATTAGGGCTAGTGTTAGGGCTAGGGTTTGTGTTCACCATAGGCCTATAGTTAGGGTTAGAGTTAGGGTTAAGTTTAGGGAGAGGGATGGCATTATAGCTAGGTTTAGAGTTAAGGTGAAGTTTAGAATTAGGGTTAGGTCTGTGGTTAGGGGTAGGTAATGATTAAGGCTAGGTTTGGGGCTAAAATGAGGGCTATAGTTTATTTTAGTGTTAGGACTAGGATTATGGCTAGGGCAAATATCAGATCTAGGGTTGTGGTTAATGATAGTTTTAGATTTAGGTTTATGGCTATATGTAATGTAAGGGTTAGGATTATGGTTAGGGTTAGGTTTAGAGCTAAGGGTATTATTAGGGTCAAAGTCTGGGGAGAAGTTTGGGATATGTTAAAGTTTAAAGTTACGGCTCGAATTAGCATTATGGTTAATGTTAGTGTAATGATACAATGAGGTTTAGGGTTTAGGTTTGGTTTAGAATAATGCATAGGTTTAGGATTAGGGATAGGGTTAGGTTTAGGACTGGAGTTATGGTTATGGAAATGGATATGGCTAGAGATAGGGTTAGGGCTAGTTTTATGGTTTTGATTATGGCTAGGGTTAGGATTAGGGTTAGGGTAAAAGCTCAGGTTAGGGCTTGGATTAGGGCTAGGTTTTGGGTTACAATAGTGCTAGGGTTAGGGCTAAGGCTAATGTAAGTACCAGGGTTACAGTTAGGGTTAAATTTAGGGTATGGGTTAGTGGTAGGTCTAGTGATGAGTTTAGGGTTAGGGTTAGGGTGATGTTTTGACTTGAGTTAGTATCATGGTCAGAGTCAGGGTAAGTGTTTGTTATAGTTTTCAGCTTAAAACTTTAATTAGAGCTAAGGTTAGGGTTAGGGATAAGGTATGGTTTAGGTTAAGGCTTAGGTTTAGGGCTATGGCTCGGTTTTGTTTTAGGGCTAGGGTTAAAGTTAGATTTAGAGTTTGGGATAGGGTTAGGGTTAGGGTTTGATTTAGAGTTAAAATTAGATCTAGGTTAGGGGTAGAGAAAATGATCGGGCTAGGGTTAGGGCTGGATTTAGAGCTAGGATTAGGGTTCCAGTAAGGGATAGGGTTAGAACTAGGGATGGGGCTAGGGTGAGAGTTAGAGTTAGTTGTAGGGCTAGGCTTAGGGCTAGGGTTATGAATAGGACTAAATTAGTGCTAGGTCTAGTGTTAGGTTTAGATTTTCTGGTATGGTCAGATTTGGTGATAGGTTTACTCTAAAGGCAGGGTCAGTGTTTGAGTTAGTGTTAGGATTACAGCCAGAATTAGGACTAGGCGTAGGTCTAGGGTTAGTGTTTTAGTTAAGTTAAGGATTATTGTTAGGGCTAGGGATAGGTTTATGTTTAGGTCTAAGGCTAGAGTTAAGGCTATATTTAGGATTTGGTTTAGGTCAAGGGCTAGTGTTAGGGTTTGGTCTACTGTAAGGATTAGTTTTAGACCTAGGGTTAGTGTTAGGTTCAGAATAAGAGTCAGGGTTAGTGTTAGAGTTTGGGATAGGTTGGAGCTAGAATGAGGGCTAGGGTTAGGACTATTAATAGGGTTAGGGTTTTGGTTAGCCTAAGGATTAGAGATAAGTTTAGGGTTACCATTAGGGTTAGGGTTTTTCGTAGGTTAAGGGATAGCCTTAGAGCTAGGGTTAATGCTAGAGTTATTGTTAGGGTTAAATATATGTTTAGAGCATCGATTAGGGCTAGTTTTTGTGTTAGGATTAGGGCTAAATTTGGGCATTGGCTAATGTAAGAGCCAGGGTTACAATTAGGGTTAGTTTTAGGGTTAGGGTTAGGGGTAGGTCTAGTGTTAGGTTTGGGTTTAAGGTTAGGGTAATATTTAGAGCTAGGGTTATTGTTAAGATATGAGTCAGCATCGGGGTTACTTTTAGAGTTAGGGTTAGGAATCAAATAAGATCTAGGCTTACTGTTAGTGTTTGGTTTAAGGTGAGGGCTGTGTTTAGAGCTAGGGTGACTGTTAAGTTATCAGTTAAGGTTAGGGTTATGACTTGAATTAGAGCTAGGGTTACTGTTAGGGTTTGGTTTAAGTTTAGGTTGGTCTTTTGAACTAGGGTCATTTTTAGGATATGAGTCAGGATCAGGGTAAATTTAAATGTTAGGGTTGGGACTCAAATTAGTTCTAGGGTTATGTCTAGGTGTAGTGTTTGGGTTTGGTTTAAGTTAAGGTTTAGGGTTGGGGGTGTTTCTCACGTTCGTTTTAGTCCTAGGTTTAGGGTGTGGGCTAGTTATAAGATTAGTATTAGGGATAGGGCTAGTGTTAGTGTTAGGCTAGTCTTAGGTTTAGGGTTAGATTTGGATTTAGCGTTAGACCTAGGATTAGGGATAGGTTTAACTATAGAAAAAGCATTAGGGCTAGGGTTATGGTTACAGTAACAGATAGGGTTAGAACTAGGTCTAGGGCTAAAGTGAGAGTTAGAGTTAGTCTTAGGCCTAGAGTATTGATTCGTTTTATTGATAGGGCTAAGTTAGGTGTAGGATTAGGGCTAGTGTTAGTATTCAGCTTAGGCCTAGTGTTAGGCTAGGGTTATATTTAATTTTAGGGTGAGTTATGGTATTATAGCTAGATTTAGAGTTAGGTTGAGTGTTAGAACTAGGGTTAGAGCTAGGGTTATTACTAGGGTTATGATTAAGCCTAGGTTTGGCAATGAGATGAGGGCTAAGCTTTGTTGTAGGGTTAGGTCTAGAATTAGGGCTAGGGCTAATGTCAGGTCTAATGTTACAGTCTGGGATAGATTTTAAGGTTCGGTTTTTGTCTATGTCTAGTGGAAGGTTTAGGCTTCGGGTAAGGGTTAGGTTTAGAGTTAGGTGTATTTTTAGGGTCAGGATCTGTGTTAGGGTTTGTTTTAGGTTAAAATTTAGGGATAGTGCTGAAATAAGCATTAGGATTATAGTTAGGGTTTGAGTAATTGATTGGGTTAGGTTTAGGTTTCAGGGTATGTTTAGGGCAATGGAGAGCTTTAGGGTTTGCAAAAGGGTTAGGTTTATGCCTAGGGTTAGCATTAGGATTTGCGTTATCATAAAGATAATATACAGGGATAGATCTATGTTTAGGGCTAGGGTTAATTTAGGATTATGGCTAGAGTTAGGTTAGGTTTTGGTTTATGGCTAGTAACCCTAGCTTAGGGTTAGGGTTAGGGTTATATTTAGGATAAAGTTTAGGTTTTGAGCTAGATTTAGGTCTAGGATTAGGGTTCGGTTTAGTGTTATGGTCATGGTTATGTTTCAAGTTAGAGCTAGGGTTTTCATTAGGTTTAGGATTAGGTTTAGGGTAATAGATTGGGTTAGATGTAAGGTTAGCTTCATGGTTAGGGTTAGGCTTAGGTTTATGTTTAGTTTTAGGGCTAGGTTTACTGTTGGTTTTAGGGTAAGAGTTAGGGTTTGAGTTAGGTTTAAGGCTATGGCAAGGTTTACATTTAGGGTTAGGTCTAGGGTTAGGTTTAAGATGTGGGTTAGGGTTTCAGTTAGGTTTATGGATAGAGTTATCTTTAGGGTTAGGGATAGAGTTAGGGTAATGGCTATGGTTAGAGCTAGTGTTAGGCCTAGGGTTAAGGTTAGGATGTGTGCTATGTGTAGGGTTTTGGTTAGGGATAGTGCTAGGGTTATGTTTAGGCTAAGGGTTAGGCTTTGAGCTAGGGTTAGGACTAAGGTAAGGGTTAGGACTAGGGTTAGGGTTAGGGTTAGGGTTATACTTAAGGTAGGCTTAGGCCTCGATTGGGGTTAGGGTTATTTAAGTTTTATGTTAGATTTAGGCCTAAGGTTAGTGCTATGTGTAATGTAAATGTAGGGTTCTATTTAGAGCTAGTTTTAGGGTTAAGGTTATGGCTAGGTCTAGTATTAGTTTTATGTTTTGGGTTAGGTTCAGGCTTAGAGCTAGGTTCAATGATAGTTTCAGGGACAGTGTTCATGTTAAAGTTAGGGTAATTGTGAAACCAGAATAGGACTATGGTTAGGTCTAGTGTTAGCGTTAGTGTTTGGTTTAAGTTAAGGGTTATTGTTAGGGATAGCAGTAAGTTTTTTTTTTTTTTTTCAAGTGCTAGAGTAATAGCTAGATTTAGCATTAGGTTTAGTTCTAGGGCTACTGTTAGGTTTAGGTTTAGGTATAAGTTTACTGGTAGGGCTAGTTTCAGGTTTCCGTTTTGGTTTAGGGTCAGGTTTAGACCTATAATTAGTGTTAGGGTCAGGTTAGGGTAAGGTTTGGGGTTAGGGTTAGATCTAGAATGTGGGCTAATGTTAGGACTAGTAATAGGGTTATTGTTCGGGTTTGGCTAAGGATTAGGAATAGGACTAGAATTAGAATTATGAACAGGGTTTGGCTTGGGGTAATGGATAGTATTAGAACTAGGGTTAGGGCTAGAATTAGGGTTTGGTTTAGGGCTAGATTTAGGGTTAAGGTTTAATCTAGTGCTAGGGCTCAGATTAGTGCTATTTTTTGTGTTAGAGCTAGAGCTAGGGTTTGGCTAAGGTCAATGTAAGAACTAGGGTTATGATTAGGGTTAGTTTTAGGGTTAGGATTTTGGCTAGGTCTAGTGTTAGCATTAGTTTTAGGGTTAAGGTTATATCTATAGCTAGGATTTGTGTTTGGATATGAGTGAGGGTGAGGGTTAGTTTTAGGCCTAGGACTCAAATTAGAGCTCTGGTTATGGCTTGTTATGGGTTAGGGTTTGGTTTAGAACAATGACTCAATTCTGTTTTAGGGCGAGGTCTTGGATTAGAGCTAGTTTTAGGTTTAGCAATAGTTTTATAGCTAGTGGTAGGATGAGGTTTAGGCTTAAGATTAGGATTAAATTTAGAGTTATGGTTAGATCTAAGGTTAGGGCTATGGCTAGGGTTAGGGCTCAGGTTAGGGCTACTGTGAGGGTTATGGTAACAAATAGAGTTATAAATTGAAATAGGCTAGGGTGTGAGTTAGAGTTAGTCTTTAGACTAGGGTAAGGGATAGGTTTAAGTTTAGGGTTCAAATAGGGCTAAGATTAGTGCTATGATTAGTGTTAGGGTTAAGTCTATTGTTAGGGCTAGGGTTAGGTTAGTTTTAGGGGAAGGGATGGGGTTATATAGCTAGGTTCAGTGCTAGGGCAAGGGTTATATTTAGGGACAGGGCTAGGGTGATTGTTCGGGTTAGGATTATGTCTAGGTTTAGGGCTAGGATGAGGGATAGGATTTGTGTTAGAGTTAGGGGTAGGATTAGGGCTAGGGATAGTGTCAGGTCTAGGGTTATGGTTAGGGATAGTTTTATGGCTAGGTCTAGTTTAATGGTTAGGTTTAGTGTAGCGGTCAGATATATAGCTAGCTTATTATTTGGGTCAGATTATGGGTTAGGGTTTGGTTTGGGTTAAGGTTTAAGGTTAGGGCTCAAATTAGCATTAGGGTTAGGGTTGGGGTTAGAGTAATGGATAGAGTTATGTTTACAGTTCAGGGTAGGTTTAGAATAATGTATACAGTTAGTATTAGGGATTTGTTTAGGGTTAGGTCTAGGGTTAGCATTTGGTTTAGGCTAACCAAATGAATAGGTTTTTTGCTAGTGTGATGGCTTAGCTTAAGGAAAGGATTAGGGCTAGGGTTTGAGTTACTCCTAGGGTTACTGATAGGTTTCAGTTTAGGAAAAGTGTAAGGGTTTGAGCTAGGGTTAAGGCTAGGGTAGGTTTAGGATTATAATCAGGGATACAATTAGGGTTAGGGTTAGGGTTAGGGCTAGGGTTAGCATTAGGGTAAGCGTTATTTTAAGGTAATGGATAAAGTTAGAGCTAGAATTTGGGCTATGGTTACACTTAGGATTAGGGATAGGGTTAGGGTTAGGTTTAGAGCTAGGGTTATGTTTAGAGTAAGGTTTAGATTTGGTGCTAGGTTTAGGGCTAGGGAAAGCATTTGTTTTAGGGTTTGTGCTAGGGTTAGGTTTAAGTTTATGTTTAGGTCTAGGTTTAGGGCTTGTATTAGGGCTAGGTTTTATGTGAGGTTTATGGTTAGTGTTAGGGCTATGGGTAATGTAAGAGCTAGTGTTATATTAATGGCTAGTTTTTGGGGTTAGGGTTATAAATATATCTTGTGTTAGGTTTAAGTTTTGGGTTAGGATAAGGTTTAGAGCTAGGGTTTGTGTTAGGGTGAGCATCTGTGTTCAGACTTGCATTAGGTTTATGGTTAGGGCAAGAATTAGAACTGGGGTTAGATCTAGGGCTAGGGTTACTCTTTGTGTTAGGTTAATGGTTATTTCATGGCTAGGACTAGGATTTTGTTTAGAACTAGGGCTAGAGTTATGTCTATATTTAGGATTAAGTTTAGGTCTAGTGTTAGTGTTATAGGTATAGAGCTAGGGTTTGGCTTAGTGTTATGGTTAGGGTTAGGGTAAGGGTTAAAGCTAGGGTTGAGGCTCACATTAGTGCTAGGTTTTGTGATAGGGTTGGGGCTATGGCTAATGTAAGAACTAGCTTTATGGTTAGAGATAGTTTTAAGGTTTGTATTAGGGCTAGATCTAGTGTTTGGGTTAGGTTTAGGGTTAGGGTGAGGTTTTGAGGTGGGGTTAGTTTTAGGGTCAGTGTCAGGGTCAGTGTTAGTTGTAGGGATATGGTTAGGGCTAGGTGTAGCATTAGGATTTGGTTTAGGTTGAGGGTTAGTATTAGGGCTATAGCTCAGTTTTATTTGTGGGCTATGGGTAGGGTTAGGGCTAGTTTTCAAATTAGAAATTGAATAAGGGCTAGTGTTAGGGTGAGTTTTAGGTTTATAGTTAGTGTTAGATTTAGATTTAGGGTTAGTTCTAGGGTTAGAACTATGGCTAGGCTTAGACCTAGGTGTGTTATTAGTGTCAGTGTCTTGCTCAGAGTTTGTGTTAGGTATTTTTTTAGATTTAGGGCTCGAATTAGCATTAGGGTTAGTGTTAGAGTTAGGGTTAGAGTAATTAATAGGGTTAGGTTTAGTGTTTAGTTTAGGTTTATGTAAGAATAAGGTTAGTTTTAGCGATAGGTTTAGGGTTAGGCCTAAATGGGTAGGGTTAGATGTAGGTTTAGGCCTTGGGTTAGTTTTAGGTTTAGCATAAATGTTAGGGTTTGAGCTAGGAATAGGACTATGGCAAGGGTTAGTTTTATGGTTAGGTCTAGCGTTAGGTTTACAGTTAGTGTTAGTGTAGGTTTAGGGTTAGGACTAGGGTTAAGATTACAGTTAGGGTTAGAGTAGGTTTAGGTTTAGGGCTAGTGTTATCATGATGTTTATAGTTAGGGTTAGGGTAATGGGTGGGGATAGAGCTATGTTTAGAGTTATGTTTGTGTTATGCTTATGTTTAGGGTATTGGATAGGTTTAGGTCTATGGTTATGGTTAGGATTAGGGCTAGGGTTAGGTTTAGGTTTAGGTCTAGGTTTAGTGTTAAGGTTAGGTTTAGGGTAAGTGTTAGGGTTTGAGCTATGGTTAGGGCTAGGGCGACAGTTAGTGTTAGTGTCAGGTCTAGGTTTAGGATTAGCTTTAAGTTAAGGGCAAGGGTTATCATTAGGGTTAGGGTTATTTTTAGGGTAATGGATAGGGTTAGAGCTAGATTTAGGTCTAGGATTATAGTTAGAATTAAGTCTAGAATTAGGTTTAGGTTTAGGGCAAGTTTTAAGGCTAGGGATATTATTAGGGTTAAAACGAGGCGTAGGGCTCAGTTTAGGGATAGGTTTTGTGTTAGGTTAGGGCTACGGCTAATGTAAGGACTAGAGTTATGATTAGGCATACTTTTAGGGATATGGTTAGGGCTAGTATTAATTTTAGGTTTAGGTATACTTTTAGGGTGATGTTAGAGCTAGGGTTAGTGTAAGGTCAGAGTCAGGCTCATGGTTAATTTTAGGGTTAGGTTAGGACTGAAATTAAGGTTAGGGCTAGGTGTAGGATTAGGTATTGGTTTGGGTTAAGGGTTATGGTTAGGACTATAGTTTTGTTTTGTTTTAGGGCTTGAACTAGATTAGGGCTAGTTTTAGGATTAGTGTTAGTGTTAGGGCTAGTGTTAGTGTGAGGCTTAGGCTTAGGGTTAGGGTTGGACTTAGAGTTATGGTTAGTTCTAGGGTTAGGGCTAGGGCTAGTGTTAGGGCTAAGGTTAGGGCAAGTGTTAGGTTTATGTTAAGGGATAGGGTTAGATCTAGGAATAGGGCTCATGCGAGGGTTAGAGTTAGTCTTAGTGCTAGTGGTAGGTTTAGGGCTAAATTAGGGCTAGGATCAGGTCTAGGATTAGTGTAAGGCTTTAGTCTAGAGTTAGAGTTAGGGTTAGATTTGGGGGAAGGGATGGGGTTTTAGCAAGGTTCAGAACTAGAGCGAGGGATAAAATTAGGAATAGGTCAGGGTTCGGGTTATACCTAAACCTAATGGTTAGGGTTCGGGTTAGGATCAAGGCTAGGTTTTATGGCTAGGATGAAGCCTAGCGTTTTTGTTAGGGTTATGGCAAGAATTAGGACTAGGGCTAATATCAGGGCTAGGGTTATAGTTAGGGATAGTTTGGGGGTAAAATTTATGGCTACGTCTATTTTCAGAGTTAGCTTTAGGGTTAGGTTCAAGTTGAGAGCTAAAGGTATATAATAGTCAGAGTCAGGTTTTAGGTTTGGGTTAGGTTGAGGTTTAATGTTATGGCTCAAATTAGCATTAGGTTTGAGTTAGTGTTAGGGTAATGGATAAGGTTAGGTTTAGGTTTCGGGTTAGGATTAGGGTAATGGATAGAGTAGGGGTTAGGCCTAGGGTTAGCATCAGGTTTACGGTTATCATTAGGTTAATGGATAGGGTTAGAGCTAGAGTTAGGGCTAGGGTTATGTTTAGGATAGGGCTAGAGTTAGGGTTAGGGTTAGGGTTAAGGCTAGTGTTAGGTTTAGGGTATGGGTTAGGGTTTGAGCTAGGGTTAATGCTAAGTTTAGGGTTAGGTTTAGGATTAGGTCTAGGGTTAGGATTAGGGTTACCATTAGGTTAAGGTAATGGACAGGTTTAGATGTTGGGTTAGGGTTAGTGTTAGGTTTAGGTTTAGGACAAGGATTAGTGTTAAGTTTAGCATAATTGTTAGAGTTTGAGCTAGTTTTAGGACTATGGCAAAGATTAGGTTTATGGTTAGATCTAGGTTTAGTTTTACAGTTAGTGTTAGAGTAGGTTTAAGGTTAGGGATAGGGTTATCATAATGTTTATGTTTAGAGTTAGGGTAAAGGGTGGGATTAGAGCTAAGGTTAAGTTAGTTTTAAGTTTAGGATTAGGGCTAGTGTTAGGGTTAGGGTTAGGCTTATCATTTTCTTATGTTTAGATTAAGGGTAAGGGTAAGAGGTTAAGTAATTCTTAGGGCTAATTTGAGGCTTCTGTTTAAAATCAGAGTTAGGGATAGAGTTAGGTTTAGGTTTAAAGTTATGGCTAGGTTTAGCCTTAGGTTTAAGGTTATGCTTAGGGTAATGGATAGAGTTAGAGCTAGGGTTTGGGCTATGATTATGATTAGGATTAGGGCTAGGAATGTGGTTAGGCTTTTGGGCTAGGGTTATGTTTAGGGTAAGAGCTAGTGTTTGAGCTAGTTTAAGTGATAGGGCTAGCTCTAGGTTTAGGTTCAGCCTTAGGTCTAGGGACAGGATTATGGTAAGTTTAGGGTTAGGATTAAGGTTAGGGCTAGGGTTATCATTACTGTGAGGATAAGGGTTAGGGTAATGGATATGTTTAAATGTAGGTTTAGGTTTAGGTTTAGGGTTAGATTTAGTTTTAGGGTTAATATTAAAGCTATGGTTATGTTTAGGTTTATGGTACAGGTTAGGTTTTTTTTTTTTTTTTTTTAAACTACTTTATTTGCTTACAGAATTCAATTGTTTAAATGAAGTTCACCCCAAGGTAGGTGACATAAATTTTGCACAAATCACGACCATGGCCACTTTGCCTTTTAGAAACAAGATGCTGTTGTAGGCTATTGTAATCAGACAGTATGTTACAAATTACTTTAGAATTTTGAAATTGTCCAGTTACATTTGTACACAGCTACTTTGTTTTCTTCAGGCAGAGTCAATCCAATGATTTGTATTCTTGTATACATATTTCACTTTTTTTCTCATGTATACTTAGCAAAACTGACCTCACTGGTTGAATATATTTTGTAGAATTCTTTAACAAAACTGCTCATACAAATCAAAATTTAGGAGAGTTTACAGAGGAAAGTTAATTACTCAGAATTCCAGGCATGTTCTATACTAATATTTGACTGTATGTAACCTTCACCTAATATTTCCGATTACCCTTTACCAATTTTTATTACTGTTAATTTTCCACTTCATTGCAGCATATCAAACTGTTATACAATTTAGGGCTCACTGATTTCCCAATTAATTTGTACATAACTTTCTTAAAAAAAAAAAAAAAAAAAAAAAAAAAAAACAGGTTAGGTTTTGAGCTAGGGTTAGGGCTATGACAAGGGTTATTTTTAGGGTTAGGACTATTGTTAGTTTTCTGGTTAGATTTAGGGTTACATTTAAGGTTAAGGCTAGGGTTATCAATACAGTTAGGTGTAGGTTTGCAAAAGGAATAGGTTTAGAACTCGGTTTAGGGATAGGGTTAAGTTTAGGGTTTGGGCTAGGGTTAGGATTTAGAGTAAGGTATAGGTCTAAGTTTATATTTATGGTAAGGGTTAGAATTTTAGTAAGTTTTAAACTAAGGCTAGGATTAGGTTTAAGTTTAGGGTTAGGGCGAGGGATAGGGTTGGTGTTACACTTAGGGCTAGATTTTGGTATAGAATTCGCTCTAAGTTTTGTGTTAAGGCATAGACTTAGGGCTATGGGTAATGTAAGAGCTAGGATTATGATTAGGACTAGTTGTAGGGTTAGGGTTATGGCTATATCTAGTGTTAGGTTTAGGTTTTCGGTTAGGGTCAGGTTTAGAGATAGGATTAGTGTTAAAGTCATGGTAAGTGTTCAGGTTAGAGTTAGAATTAAGGATAAAGCCAGAATTAGGACTAGGTTTATGTCTAGGGGTACGGTTAGTTTTTGCATTAAGTTAAGAGTTATTGTTAGGGCTAAGGCAAGGATTCTGTTTAGGTGTAGATCTAGAGTTAAGGCTAGATTTAGGATTAGGTTTAGGTCTAGGGCTAGTGATAGGGTCTGGTTTAGGTATAAAGTTACTAATAGGGGTACTGTTACAGTTTGGTCTAGCGTTAGGGTCAGGTTTAGACCTAGGTTAGTGTTATGGTCATGATAAGGGTCAGGGTTAGGGCACAAATTAACTTTAGAGACAGGATTGGGGTATAGTTATGGTTTGTTTTACTGTTCAGGTTTGGTTTATGGTAATTGCTACCATTAGCGATTGTGATAGGGCTAGGGTTAGAATTAGAGTTAGCATTAGGGTAAGGGTTATGGTTAGGGTAATTGATAGGGTAAGAAATAGATTTAAGGTTAGGAATATGCTTTGAGTTAGGTTAGAGTTAGTGTTAGGACTAGATTTAGGGTTAGGTTTAGGGTTATGTTTAGCATAAAGGTTAGGTTTTGAGCTAGGGTTAGGTTTAGTTTTAGGGTTAGGTCTAGGGATAGGATTATGGTAGGTTTAGGGTTAGGGTGGTGTTTAGAGCTAGGATGAGTCTTAGGATATAAGTCAGGTTAAGGTGTATTTTTAAGGTTATGATTGGGACTCTAATTAGGGCTAGGGTTAGATCTAGGTGTAGTGCTAGAGTTTGGTTTAAGTTATGGTTAGTTTTAGGCATGTTGCTAGGTTTTGTTTCAATGATATGGTTAGGGTTAGGGGTAGTTTTATGATTAGATTTAGTTATAGGACTAGGGTTCTGGTTAGGTTTAGGATAAAGGCTAGATTTAAGGCTAGGATTAAGGCCAGGTTTTGTGTTAGGTTTAGGGCAAGAATTAGGGCTAAGACTAATGTCAGGTCTAGGTTTATAGTTAGTGATATTTTTAGGGTTAGGTTTATGGCTAGGTCAAATCAAAGTGTTATGTTTAGCGAAAGGGTCAGATTAAGAGCTGGGGTATTATTAGGGTCAGGTCAGTCTTCGTGTTTGGGTTAGGTTAAGGTTTAGGGTTAAGGCTCAAATTAGCATTTAGTTTAGAATTAAGGTTAGATAATAGATAGTGTTCAGTTTAGGGTTAGGTTACGTTTAAGGTAATGGATATGGTTAGGGTTTGTTGTAGGTTTAGGGTTAGGCCTAGGGTTAGCATTAGGGTTATGGTTATTGTTAGGGTAACTTATAGGGATAGACGTAGGATTAGGGCTAGGATAATGGTTAGAATTAGGGCTAGAGTTAGGGTTAGGGTCAGGGTTAGGGTGAGGGTTACACTTAGGATTAAGTTTAGGGTTTGAGCTAGGATTTTTGCTTTGGCTAAGATTAATTTAGTGTTTGGTCAAGGGTTATGGTCACAGTTAGTGTAACGGTTAGGGCTAGGGTTATCTCTAGGGTTAGGGTAATAGGTTTAGATGTCAGGTTAAAGATAGGTTTAGGTTAGCGTTATGTTTAGTTTTAGGATTAGGGTTAGCGTTTTAGCTACCTTAGGTTTATGATTAGGATTAGGTTCACTGTTAGTTCCAGGGTTAGGTTTATATTTAGGGTTAGGATAGGTTTAGCTTTAGATCTAGTGTTATCATTAGGGTTATGATTAGGGTTAGAGTAATGGGTAGGGTTCGAGCTTGGGTTAGGGTTAGGGTTAAGGTTAGGTTTAGGGCTGAGGTTAGGTTTAGGTGTAGACCTTGGTTTAGTGTTAGTGTTAGATTTAGTGTAAGGGTTAGGGTTGAGCTAGGTTTAGGGCTAGGACGAGGGTTAGTTTACAGTCTGGGCTAGGGGAGGGCTAGGGTTAAGTTTAGGGCTAGGGTTATCATTAGTTTTAGGGTTATGTTTAGTGTAATGGATAAAATTAGAACTAGGGTTTGAGCTATGATTACAGCTAGGATTAAGGCTAGAGTTAGGGTGAGGTTTATGATTTTGGCTAGGGTTATTATAGGGTAAGATTTAGGGTTTGAGCTAGGGTTAGAGATAGAATGAGGGTTAGGGTAAGGGTTAGGGCTAGATTTAGGGTTAGAGTTATGCTTAGGGTTAGGTTTAGGGCTGTAATTAGGGCTAGGTTTTGTGTGAGGTTTAGGACTAGTCTTAGGTTTATGGTTAATGTAAGACCTACAGGTAAGGTTATGGCTAGATTTAGACTTCATCAGTGTTAGGATTAGTTTTTGGGTTAGGATAAGTTTTAGAGCTAGGGTTTTTTTTAGGGTAAGTGTCAAGGTTCAGGTTAGGATTAAGTTTAGGTTTAGGTCCAGAATGAGGACTAGGGTTAGGTCTAGTGGTAGAGTTAGTGTTTGGTCTAAATTAAGGGTTATTGTTAGGGCTAAGGATAGTGTTATGTCTATATTTAGGATTAGGTTTAGGTCTAGGGCTAGTGTTATTGTTAGGTTTAGGTTTTAGGTTAATGGTAGGGCTAGTTATAGGTTTTGGATAAGGTTAGGGTCAGGTTTAAACCTAGGTTTAGTGTTAGCATCAGAATAAGGGTCAAGGTTAGAGTTAGGGTTTGGGTTAAGTTTAGAGATAGGATGAGGGTTAGGGTTAGGACTAGTAATAGAGTTAGATTTTTGGGTAGGCATAGAATTAGGGTAAGTACTAGGGTAGCAATAGGGTGAGGGTTTGACTAAGTGTAAGATATAGGATTACATCTAGGATTAGGACTAGTGTTAGGGCTAGGGTTAGGGTTAGGGTTAGGGTTAAAGCTAGGGTTAGGCCTTGGATTAAGGCTAGGTTTTGTGTTAGGTTTAGGGCTATGGCTAATTTAAGAACTGGCATTACAATTTTGGGTAGTTTTAGGGTTAGGTTTAGGGCTACATCAAGTGTTAGGATTAGGTTTATGGATACGGTGATGTGTAGAGCTAGGGTTAGTGTTAATTTCATAGTCAGGATTGGTATTAGTTCTAGGGTTAGGTTTAGGACTCGAATTATCGGTAGGGTTAGGGCTAGGTGTAGGGTTAGGATTTGGTTTCGGTTAAAATTTAGGGTCAGTGAAATGGCTCCGTTTTGCTTGAGAGCTAGGGCTTTGTTTAGGGCTAGTTTCAAATTAGCATTAGTGTTAGGGTGCAGTTTAGGCTTAGGGTTAGGGTTAGATTTAGAGTTAGGGTTAGATCTAGGTTTAGGGCTACAGCAAAAGTTAGGGCTAGGATTAGGGCTAGGATTTGAGTTTTCATAAGGGATAGGTTAGAACTAGGGACAGGGCTAGGGCGAGAGGTAGAGCTAGTCTTAGAGTTAGAGTTAGATTTAGGGTTAGAATTAGGGCTTAATTTAGAGCTAGGATTAGAGCTATGGTTAGTATTAAGGGCTGAGCCTAGGTTTATGGCTAGGGTTATGGTTATGTTATTGATTAGGTAAGATGTTATAGCTATCTTTAGAACTAGGGTGAAGGTTAAAATTAGGGTTAGATTTAAGGTTAGGGTTAGGTTTAGGATTAGGGCTACGATTAGGGCTAGAGTTTGTTTTATGGTTAGGCCTTCATTAGGGCTAGGGCTAAGGTCAGGTCTAGGGTTATGGTTAGAGATAGTTTTAGGGTAAGATTATTACGGTAGGATTATATTTATGAATATTGTTAGGGTTAATGTTTAGGTTAGGTTTAGGGTAATGTATAAGTTTAGGGTTATGAATAGGTTTAGGGTTATCCTAGGGTTAGCATTAGTGTTAGGATTAGGGTTAGGTTAATGGATAGGGTTTTAGCTCAGGTTAGGGCTAGGTTTATGGTTAGGAATAAGGCTAGGGTTAGGGTTAGGTTTTAGCTTATGTCAGGGCTTAGGGTTAGGGTTAGGATTATGGTACGGGTTAGGGCTAGAATTAGCGTTATGGTTAGGGTTAAAGGTAGTTTTACGGCTCTGATTAGGGATAGGTTTTAGGTAAGGTTAGGGCTAAATTTAGGGCTACAGCCCATGTAAGAAATAGGGTTACGATTAAAACTAGTTTAAGGTTAGGTTTAGGGCTAGGTCTAGGGTTAGGTTTAGGTTTAAGTTTGAGTGATGTTTAGAGCTAGGGTTAGTGTTAGGGTCAGAGTCAGGGTCAGGGTTTGTTTTTATGGTTAGGGATAGGACTCGAATTAGAGCTAGGTTTGGGCTAGGTGTAAGCTTAGGGTTTGGTTTATGTTAAAGGTTAGTGTTATGGCTATGGCTCTGGTGTTTTGAAGGGCTAGTGCCAGGGTAGGGCTAGTTTAGGATTAGCATTAGTGTTACGGCTTGAGTTAGTGAGCGGTTTAGCTTAGGGTTAGGGTTAGATTTAGAGTTAGGGTTAGATATAAGATTAGGGTTAGAGCTCGTGTTAGGGATAATGTAAAGGCAAGTGATAGGATTATGATCAGGGATAGGGGTTATAACTAGAAATAGGACTAGGGCGAGAGTTAGAGTTAATCTTAAGGCTAGGGTTATGTTAGATTTAGGGCTAAATTAGGGCTAGAATTAGGTCTAGTGTTTTTATTAGGATTAGGCCTAGCTTAGGCTTAGGTTTAGGTTTAGGGATAGGGTTAGGTTTAGGTGAAGTGATGGGGTTAGAGCTTGTTTTTGCACTAGGTCAAAGGGTAGAATTTTGGTAGGGCTAGGGTTATGGTTTGATTTAGTAATAAGGCTAGGTCTAGGGCTAGAATGAGGGCTAGGGTTTGTTTTAGGCTTATGGCAAGAATTAGGGCTAGGGCTACTGTCAGGTCTAGGCTTACATTAGGAATAGATTGCGGGTTAGATTTATGGCTAGGTCTATTGTAAGGGTTCGGTTTAGGGTAAGGGTCAGGTTTAGAGCTAGGTGTATTATTAGGGTTCGAATTAGGTTTCGGGTTTGCTTTAGGTTAGTGTTTAGGTTTTAGAGGTGGAAATAGTATTAGAGTTTGAGCTACGGTTAGCAATAGGGAAAAGGTTAGGTTTAGGGTTAGGTCTAGTTTATAGTTATGGTTAGGGTTAAGGTTAGTGTTAAGGTTAGGTCTAGGGTTATCATTAGGTTTAGGGTATTGTATATGGTTTTATATCATGTTAGGGTTAGGGTTAGGGTTAGGTTTAGGCTTAAGATTAGGGTTAGGCTTAAGGTTTAGTGTTAGGTTTCGGATAATGGTTAGGGTTTTAGCAAGGGTTAGATCTATGGCACGGGTTAGGTTTATGGTTATGTCTAGGGGTTAGGGTTAGAGTAGATTTAGGGTAAGGTCTAAGGTTATCATCAGGGTTAGGGTTAGGGTAATGGAGAGGGTTAGAGCTAGGGTTAGGGTTAGGGTTATCATTAAGATTACGGTTAGAGTTAGTGTAATATGTACACTTAGAGCTAGGGTTAGGGATAGGTTTAAAGTTAGGATTAGGGCTAGGGTTTCGTTTAGGTTTAGGTTTACGTTTAGGCCATGGGGTTAGTGTCAGGGTTAGGTTAAGTTTAAGGGTTAGGTATTGAGCTAGTGTTTGGACTAGGACGGAGGATTAGGGTCAGTGTTAGTGTGAGGGTTAGTGCTAGGGTTAGAATTAGGTTTAGGGTTAGTGTTGGGGGTAAGGGATAGAGTTAGAGGTTGGTTTTGCCTATGATGATGGCTAGTTTCAGGATTAGTGATATGGCTAGGTCTAGTGTTTGGGTTATGTGTTTTGTTAGGATAAGGTTTAGAGCTAGGGTTTTGTTAGGTTAAGGTCAGTGCTCAGTTTAGGGTAAGTTTATTGTTAGGGCCAGCATTAGGACTAGGGTTTGGTCTAGGGGTAGGGTTACAGTTTGGGTTAGGTTAAGGGTTATTATTTGGTTATTATTTAAGTTTTTTTTTTTTTTTTTTTTTTTTTTTTTTTTTTTTTTTTTTTTTTTTTTTTTTAGTGCTAGGCCTAGAGTTATCACCAGATAAAAGGATTAGTTTAGGGTCAGGTTTATACCTATGGTTAGTGTTAGGGTCAGAATAAGTGTCAGGGCTAGGGTTAGGTTTTGGGATGATAGAGCTAGATTGAGGATTAGGGTTTAGACTAGTAATAGAGTTAGGTTTTGGATAAGGCTAAGAATTAGGTTTAGAACTAGGGTAGATTTAGGGTAGAGTTTGGCTTAGGGTATGGTGTAGGGTTAGCACTAGTGATAGGCTAGGTTTAGGGTTAGGGTTAGGGCTAGGGTTTGGTTTAGGGTTCGGGTTAAACCATAATGATAACCTAGACCAAACCCTAGGTTAGAGCTTGAATTGGTACTAGACTAGGTTTTGTGTAAAGCTTTACGGGTATGGCTAATATAAGAAGTAGGGATACAATTAGGGCCAGTTTTAGGGTTAGTGTTACGTCTAGGTTTAGTGTTTGGTTAGGTTTAGGGTTTAAGGTTATGTTTAGGGTAATTGGATAGGTTAGGGTTAGTGAATGTGTTAGGGTTACGCCAAGGGTTTGTGGTTAGGATTAGGGTTAGGGTTAGGGTAATGGATAGAGGTTAGAGCTAGGTTTAGGGCTATGGTTATGGTTAATATTAGTGTTAGGTTTTGTGTTAGGTTTAGAGTTAGTGCATGAATTAAAGTTAAGATTAGGTTCAGGATAAGGGATATGACTTGGTATAGGTTTAGATTTAGTGTTCAAGCTAGGGTTGGGCTCGGATTAGGGCTGGATTTGGGGTAACATTAGAGCTAGTGTTAGGGATACAGCTAACGTAAGAACCTGGTTATGATTAAGGCTAATTTTAAGGTTATGGTTAGGGCTATGTATATTAGTTTTATCATTAGGTTAAGTTCAGGGTGATGTTTTGAGCTAAGTTTAGTGTTAGGTTCAGAGTCAGGGTCAGGGTTAGTTTTAGGATTGGGGATAGGACTTGAATTAGGGGTAGGTTTAGGACTAATAAAGGGTTAGGATTTTGGTTTATGTTAAGTTTTAGGGTTATTGCTATGGCTCCTATGTTTTAGGGCTAAGGATAAAGTTAAGAGTAGTTTTACAATTAATGTAGTGTTATTGCTAGTGATAGGGTGAGTTTAGGCTTAGGGGTAACATTTAGAGTTATTGTTAATTCTAGGGTTAGGGCTATGGCTAGGGTTAGGGCTAAGATTAGGTTCTAAGTGTTTGGGTTATGGTAAGGGATAGGGTTAGAACTAAGAATAGAGCTAGGGCGATAGTTAGAGTTAGTCTTAAGGCTAGGGTTAGGGTTAAGTTTAGGGAAAATAGGCTATGTTTAAGATTAGGTTTAGGGTTAGGTTTAGGGGAAGGGATTAGGGTTATAGCTAGGTTTATGGCTAGGGCGTTGATTAGAATTAGGTTTAGGTTTAGGTCTAGGGTTAGGTTTTGTGTTAGAATTAAGGGCTGATTTGGGTTAGGATGAGGGCTAGAATTTGTGTTAGGGTTAGGGCAAGTTTTAGGGATAGGAATATTGTCCAGGTTTAGGATTATGGATACGGATAGTTATAGGGATAGGCTCAGTTAGGGATAGGGGATAGGGGTAGGGTTAGGTTTTGGGTCTGGTTTAGTGTACAGGTTAGATTTTGAGCTAGGGTTAGTGCTATGGTGAGGGTTAGGTTTTAGGATTATGTCTAAGGTTAGATTAACAGTTAAGTTTAGGTTTAGTGTTAGGGTTAGGACAAAGGTTATCTTTATAGCATGTTTAATGTATAGGGTTAGATTTTGGGTTAGGGTTAGGGGTAGTTTTAGGTTTAGGTTAGTGTTGGGGTTAGGGCTAATATTATCATTAGTTAGGGTATTTGTTAGGGTTAGATGTCAGGTAGGGTTAGAAGTAGTTTTAGATTTAGGGCTATTGTTAGGGGTTTGGCTAAGTTTAGTGTTAGAGTAGGGTAGGCTTTTATCTAGGGTTAAGGATATAATGAGGGTTAGGTTTAGGGTTAGGTCTAGGATTAGGTTTACATTAGGATTAGAGCTAGGGTTATCATTAGGGTTAAGGTTCAGTTAGTGTAATGGATAATTTTAGCGATAGTATTAGGACTAGTGTTAACATTTTGATTAGGGCTGGATAGGTTAGGTTTAGGATAAGGCTATGGTTAGGTTCAGGGTTTGGTTTTTGGTTTTATCAAGGGTTAGGTCTAAGGCGAGGGTTAGGGTTAGTGTGAGGGTTAGGATTAAGGTAAAGGATAAGGTTAGGTTAGGGTTAGGTTTCCGCTTTAGGCTAATTTAGGCCTATGATTAGGGCTAAATTTTGTGTTAGGTTTAGAGCTAGTTTAGTGCTATGGTAATGTAAGTGGTATGTTATGGTTATGGCTAGGTTTAGTATTAGGTTAGGTTTAGGTTAGGGTTATTTTATAGCTAGGGTTAGTGATAGTGTCATGGTCTGTGTTTAGGTTAGGGTTAGGGTTAGGCTAGACCCAGAATTTAGGATTGGTTAGGTCTAGAGGTATGGTTAGTGTTTGGCTTAGGTTAATGCTTATCATTAGAGCTAGGACTAGTTTTTTGTTTAGGTCTTGGTTAAAGATATGGCAATATTTACTATTAGGTTTAATCTAGGGCTAGTGTTAGTGTTAGCTTTAGATATAAGGTTATGTGTAGGGCTAGTGTTAGGGTTTGGTTTAGGTTCAGGGTCAGAATAATGGTCAGGGTTAGGGTTAGAATTTGGGTATGGTTATAACAAGAATGAGGACTAGGGTTAGGACTAGTAATAGGGCTAGGTTTCTGTTAGATGAAGGATTAGTTTTAGGACTAGGGTTTAGCATTAGGCTTTGGGGTTTGGCTAGGGTAAAGTATAAGGTTAGAGCTAGGTTAGAACTAGGGTTCGGGTGAGGTTTAGGGTTAGTGTTAGGGTTAGGGTTATTGTGAAAGCTAGGGTTAGGGATCAGATTTGGGCTAGGATTGGGTTAGCATTAGGTTTAAAGTTATGGCTAATGGATTATCTCGGGTTATATTTAGAACTAGTTTTACAATTAGGGTTAGGACAGGTCTAGTGTTAGGTTAAATTATAGGTTTAGGGTGATGTTTAGAGGTAGGTTAGTGTTAATGTCAGAGACAGGTTTAGGGTAGTTTTAAGGTTAAGATTAGGACTCAAAATTAGTGCTAGGCTTAGGGCAAGATATAAGGTTAGGGTTTAGTTTAAGTAAAAGTTTAGGGTTAGTATTATGGCTCAGTTTGTTTTAGGTTAAGCCTATGTTTAGTGCTAGTTTATGATTAGCATTATGGTTAGGACTAGTGTTAGGGTAAGTTTACGTGTAGAATTAGGGATTGATTTAGAGTTATGTTTTCATCTAGGGTTAGGGAACGGTGTAAGGTTAGGTCTAGGGTTATTCTAGGCTATGGCTAGGAATAAGGTTATGGTAAGTGATGGGTTAGAATTGAGTTAGGGCTAGGTTCGAGAGTTATAGTTAGAATTAAAGCTAGAATTAGGGTTGGGTTTAGGATTAGGGCTAGGGTTAGTGTTAGGGTTAGTTTCTAGGGTTAAGGTTAGGGCTAGGTTTACTTTAGGGTTAGGGTTTGGGTTAGTTTTAGGGTAAGCAATGGGTTATAAGTAAGTTTAGCCGAAGAAAAGTGTTAGAATTAGGGTTAGGGTTATGATTTAAGCTAAGGTTTTGGGCTAGGATGAGAGTTAGTCTTCGTGTTAGGGTTAGGGCTAGGGCTAATATCAGGGTATAGGGTTACAGTTAGAGATAGTTTTTTTTTGTTTATGTTATGATAGGTCTTCTGTAAGGGTTAGATTTAGGGTAACATTCAATTTTATAGCTCTTTGTATTATTAGGGTCAGTGTTTGGTTTAGGTTAAGGTTTAGTTTAGGGCTCGAATTAGCATTAGGGTTAGAGTTAGGGTTAGGGTAAAGAATAGGCTTAGGATTAGGGTTCATGTTAGTTTTTGGAGCAATGGATAGGTTTAAAGATTGTGATAGGGCAAGGGTTAAGCCTAGGGTTAGCATTAGGGTTAGGATAATGTTTAGGTAATGGATAGAATTAGAGCTAGGGTTAGGGCTAGGGTTATCATTAGGATTAGGGCTAGGGTGAGGGTAGTTGTTACAATTAGAGCTATGGTTAGGCTATGGTTAATGTTAGGATTAGGGCTAGTGTTAGATACAGTTTGGGATAGGCCTAGGGTTATGTTAAGGGTTAAGGTTAGGCTTTGAGATAGGGTTATGTCTGAAGTGAGGCTTAGGGTTAGGGTAGGGCTAGGGTTAGGTTTAGGGTTACACTTAGGGCTATATCAGGCTAAAATAAGGGCTAGGTTTTGTGTTAGTTTAGGCCTAGGTTGAGGGCCATAGGTAATGTAATAGCCAGTGTTATGAATAGGGCTAGTTTTATGTTTCAGGTTATAGCTATGGTCTGTGTTAGGATTAGGTTTTGGTTTAGGTTGAGCTTTGGAGCTAGGATTATGTTAGGGTCAGGTCCAGGTTTCAGGTTAGAGTTAGTGTTGGGTTTAGTGTCAAAATTAGGACAAGGATTAGGTCTAGAGGTAGGATTGTGGTTTGGGTCAGGTTAAGGGTTATTGTTATGTCTAGGGCTAGGTTGTTGTTCAGGTCTAGGCCTAGGGTTAGCATAGGATTAGGGTTAGCTTAGGGCAAGAGATAGGATTAGAGCTAGGATTAGGGCTATGTTTACAGTTAAGTTTAGGGGCTAGTGTTTATGTTTAGGTTTAGGGTTAAAGCTAGGATTAGGTCTTGCATTAAGGCTAGGTTCTGGTTTAAAGTTAGGGCTAGTTTTAGAGTTTATGGCCAATTTATGGCCTAGGGTTACAATTTGGGGTATTTATAAGATCAGGGTTAGACTAGTCTAGTGTTAAGCTTATGTATAACGTTTAGAGCTAAGGTAAGTTTTAGGGTCAAATTCAAGGTCAGAGTAGTTTTTGGATTAGGGTTTGGACTCGAATTAGGGCTAGGGATAGGGTCTATTGTGTAGGGTTAGGGTTTTGGTTTAGGTGAAGTTTTAACATTAGGGCTATGGCTTGGTTTTGTTTTAGTGCTGGGGCTATGGTTAGGGCTAGTTTTAGGCTTAGCATTAGGTTTAAGGCTAGTGTTAGGTTTAGTTTAGGCTTACAGTTAAAGTTAGATTTTGATTTAGGATTCAATCTAGGATTAGGTCTAGGACTAAGGATAGGGCTACTGTTAGGTCTTGGTTATGGCTAGGATTAGGGTTATGGTAAAGGATAGGTTTGGAACTAGGAATAGGGCTAGGGTGAGAGTGAGAGTTAGTCTTACAGCTAAGCTTAGAGTTTGGTTAGGTATAGAGCTTAATTAGGGCTAGTAATAGGCTAGGTTAATGGTTATGTTTAGGCCTAGGGTTAGTTTTAGGCTTAGGATTAGGTTTAATGTAAGCAGTTTGGGTTCGAGCTAGAGATAGGGCTAGGGTGAAGTTAGAGTTAGGGTTAGGGCTAGGGTTACATAGAGTTATGATTAAGGCTAGGTTTCGGGCTAGGATGAGGGCTAGGGTTTTGGTTAGGGTTAGGGCTTGGATTAGTGGTTAGGGTGAAGTCAGATCTAGGGTTATGATTAGGGGATAGTTTTATGGTTAGGTTTAAGGCTATGTTTAGTGTGAGTGTTAGGTTTTAGGTTAAGGGTCAAGTTTAGAGATATGGGTATTATTAGGGTTCAGGGTCAGTTTTAGGGCCTTTGTTTAGGTTAGGGTTTAGGGTTAGGGCTCAAACTAGTGTTAGGGTTTGGGTTAGGGTAATGATAGGGTTTGGTTTAGGGTACAGGTTAGATTTAGCATAATGGAGCAGGTTATTTTTAGGCATATGGTTAGATTTAGGCCTAGGGTTAGCAGCATAATTAGGGTTTTTGTTTAGGATAATTGATAGGTTCAGAGCTAATTTAGGGGCTAGGGTTATGTATACGAATTATGGCTAGGGTTAGGGTTAGGATTATGGTGTTTGGTTTCTGTTAAGGTTAGGGCTAGAATTATGGCTAGAGCAAATGTCAGGTCTAGGGTTTATGTTGAGGGTTAGTTTTTGGGTTAGGTTTATGGCTAGGTCTAGTATAAGCATTAGGTTTAGGGTTAGGTTCAGGGTTAAAGCTAGGTATATTATCACGGGAAGTGTCAGAGTTAGGGTTTGTGTTAGGTTAAGGTTTAGGGTTATAGCTTGAATTAGCATTAGTGTTAGGGTTAGGTCAATAATAGGGTTAGGTTTAGGGTTCAGTTTAGGTTTAGGTTAATGAAATAGATTATGGTTAGAGATAAGTTTAGGGTTAGGACTAGGGTTACTATTAGAGTTATGGTTATGCTTAGAGTAATGGATAGGGTTAGAGATAGTTATATGGCTAGGGTTATGGTTAGAATTCTGGCTAGTGTTAGGTAAAGTTTAGGCTAGGTTATGTGTTATTGTTAGGTTTAGAGTTATGATTATAGCTAGGGTTAAGGCATGGATTAGGGCTTGGTTTGGGGTTTGGTTAGGGCTTGGGTAAGGCTATGTCTAATGTATAAACTAGGTGTTGCAATGAGCACTAGTCTTAGGGTTAGGGTTAGGGCTAGGGCTAGTGTTATGGTTAGGTTTAGGGCTAGGATGAGGTTTAGAGCAAGGGCTATTGTTAGGGTCAGTGTCAGAGTCAGGGATTTTTTAGGGTTAGTGTTAGAACTCGAATTAGGGCTAAAGTTAGTACTAGGAGTATTGTGAGGGTTTGGTTTAGGTTAAGGGTTAGGGATATAGGTTGATGTTGTTTTAGGTCTATGGCTATGGTTACAGGTAGATTATGGATTAGCATCAGGGTTAGGGTTAGTGTAAGGTTGAGGTATAGGCTTAGGGTGAGGGTTAGATTTAGAGTTAGGATTAGATCTAGTGTTAGGGCTAGGGCTAGAGCTAGGGTGAGTGTGAACATTAGGGTTATGGTAACGAATATGGTTAGAACTAGGGATATGGCAAGGGTGAGAATTAGAGTTAGTCATAGTAATAGTCTTAGGGTTAGGGTTAGGGCTAGGGTTAGGGCTAAATTAAGGCTAGGATTAGGGCTCGGGTTAGTGTTAGGTTTAGGCTAAATTAGGGATAGTATTAAAGCTAGGGTTAGTGTTAGACCAAGGAGTTGTGCTAGAGTTAGTGTTATCATTGGTGTTAATTTTAAGTTTAGGGGAATGAATGGGGTTATAGCTAGCTTTAGGACTAGGGTGAGGGTTAGAATTAAGATTAGGCCTAGGGTTATGTTTCAGTTTAGAATTAAGGCTAGGTTTAGGGCTAGGTAAAGGGCTAGGGTTTCTCTTAGATTTATGGCTAGGACCAGGTCTAGGGCTAATATCTGGTCTAGGGTTAATATTAAGCATAGTTTTAGGGTTAGGTTATGGCTATGTCTAGTGTAAGAGTCTGGTTTAGATTAAAGGATAGCTTTAGGGCTAGGGTTATTATTAGGGTCAGCTTCAGGGTCAGGGTTATCATTTGGTTTAGCTAAAGGTTTAGTGTTAGGGCTCGAATTAGCATTAGGTTTAGGTTTAGGGTTAGTATAATGGATAGGGTTTAGTTTAGGTTTCAGTTATGGTTCAGGGTAATGGATGTGTTAGGTTTAGCGATTGGGTTAGGATTAGCATTAGGGTTAGGGTTATGTTTAGTGTAATGGGTAGGTTAAGAGATAGGGTTAGGGCTAGGTTATGGTTTGGATTAAGTCTAGGATTAGGGCTCGGTTTAGGGATAGGGTGAGGGTGTGATTTGGGGTAAGTTTTAGGGTTAGGGTATGTGTTAGGTTTAGGGCTACGGTTATGGTTAGGTTAGGGTAAGGGTTAGTGTTTGAGCTAGGGTTAGGGCTAGGGTGAGGTTTAGGTTTAGGTATAGGTCTAGGTTTACCTTTATGGTTAGAGTTAGGTTTAGTGTTAGGGATAGGGTTTTAATTATGATTAGGGTTAGGGTTATGGTAATGGATATGGTTAGAGCTAAAATTCAGGCTAGGTTTAATGTTAGGAGTAGGGCTAGGTTTAGGGTTATTGTTTAGGATAGAGCTAGGGTTATGTTTGTGTAAAGTTTAGGCTTTGAGCTAGGGTTAGGTCTAAGGCAAGGCTTGGGTTAGGCCTAGGTTTAGGGCTAGGGTTAGGATGAGGGTTATGCTTAGAGCTAAGTTTAAGCCTAGGATTAGGCCTAGATTTGTGTTAGGTTTTAGGGCTACGGTTAGGACTTTGGGTAATGTAAAAACTAGGGTTATGTTTAGGGGCTAGTTTTAGGGTTAGTGTTATGGCTAGGTCTAGTGTTAGGGTCTAGGTTTTCGGTTAGTGTCAGGTTTAAGCCTAGGTTCAGTGTTAGAATCAGGGTCAGTTTTTGGGATAGGTTTAGGGTTAGGGTTAGATCCAGAATTAGGACTAAGTTTAGGTTTTTGGTGTAGCGTAAGTGATCAGATAGTTTAAGGGTATTGTTAAGGCTAGTGCTACGTTTTTGTTTAGGTCTAGGGCTACAGTTATAGCTATATTTAGGATTAGCTTTGTGTCTAGGTCTAGTGTTAGGCTTAGGTATAGGTATAATGTTATCAGCAGGGCTAGTTTAGGGTTCAGTTTAGGGTTAGGTTCAGGTTTAGACCTAGGATTATTGTTAGGGCCTAATGGGGATCAGGGTTAGGTTTAGAGTAGAATGAGGGCCAGGGTAAAGACTAGTATTATGGTTAGAGTTTAATTAGGATAGGATTAGGATTAGGACTAAGATTAGCATTTGGTATAGGGTTTGGGCTTACTGTAAGGAATAAAATTAGAGATAGATTTAGGGCTAGTGTTACGATTAGGGTTAGGCCTAGAACTAGGGTAAAAGCTAGGATTACAACTCAGATTAGGTGTAGAAATTTGTGTTACAGTTAGGTCTACTGTTAGAACAATGACTATTGTACAAAACTAGGATTATGATTAAGGCTAGATTTAGGGTTAGGTTAACGCTAGATATAGTGTTAGGGTTAATTTAAGGTTAGTTGTTGTTTAGAGCTAGGATTAGTGTTAGGGTCAGGGTCAGGGTTAGTTTTAGAGTTAATTTTAGGGTTAGTTTTAGGGTTGAGGTTTGATTTAGGATAAGGGTTAGGAATGGGGCTATGGCTTGGCTTTGGTTTATGGCTAGGGCCTAGAGAAAGGGGACGTTTTAGATTAACATTATGGTTAGAGGGAGTTTTAAGGTTTGGTTTAGGCTTATTGATAGAGTTAAATTTAGACTTACGTTTAGATTTAGATTTAGGCTTAGATCAAGGATTTATAATTAAGACTAACCATAGAACTAATGCTGGGGCCAGGGCAATTGTTAGAGTTAGTCTTATGCTAGTTTTAGGGTTAGGGTAGGAATTAAATAAAGGCTAGGATTAGCACTAGGCTTTGTGTTAGGCCTAGGTTTAGGGCAAGGTTTAGGGATAGTTTTAGGGTTATGTTTAGTTTTTGGGTACAAGATGAGTTTATAGGTAGGTTTAGGCCTAGGTTGAGGAATAGAATTAGGGTTAGGGCTCTGTTTAAGGTTCAGGTTAGGATTAAGCCTAGGTTTAGGGCTAGGATTATGGCTAGGGCTAATTTCAGGTCCAGGTGTTATGGTTAAAAATTGTTTTAGGGTTAGGTTTATGGTTACATTTAGTGTAAGGGTTAGGTTTAGGGTTAGGGCCAGGTTTAGAGCTAAGGGTATTCTTAGGGTCAGGGTCACGATTAGTGTTTTGGATAGGTTAATGCTTAATTTAGGCTGAAATTAGCATTAGATTTAAGATTAGGGTAAAGATAGTGTTAGTTTTAGGTTCAGATTAGGTTTAGGGTAATGGATAGGGTTAGGATTAAGGATACAGTTAGGTTTAACCCCAGGTTTAGAATTAGGGTTAGGATTATGGTTAGGGTAATGGATAGGGTTAGAGATAGGGGTATGGCTAGGGTTATTTTTTACGATTATTGATAGGGTAAGGCTTAAGGTTAGGGTTAGGGCTAAATCTAGGTTTTATGCCTAGGATTATAGTTACAATTAGTGATACGGTTAGGGTTAGGGTTAAATCTAGGGATAGTGCTTGGAATAAGGCTAGATGTTGGGTTAAGGTAAGGCTAGGTTTAGATAACGACTAATGTAAGTACCAGGGTTGTGATTAGGGCTAATTTTTAATGTTAGGGTAGGGCTAGGTCTATTGTTAGGTTTAGTATAGGGTAGGGTGATGTTTAGAGTTAGGGTTATTGTTAGGTCAGAATCAGGGTCAGTGTTACTTTTTAAGTTTTGGCTTAAAACTTGAATTAGGGCTAGAGTTGTGCTAAGTATAGGGTTAGGGCTTAGTTTTATTAAGGTTTAGGGTTTTGGTCTATTGCTTAGTTTTGTTTTAGGGCTAGGGTTAGTGCTAGTTTTAGGATTAGCCTTAGGATAGGGCAAGGGTTAAGTTTAGGTTTAGTCTAAGGGTTAGGGTTAGATTTAGAGTTAGGGTTAGATCTAGAATTGCTGCTATGCCTATGATAAGGCTAGTGTTAGATCTGTGGTTTGGGCTAGGTTAGGGTTCCTATAAAGTATAGGGTTAGAAATAGTGTTAGGACTAAGGTGAGAGTTAGAGTTAGTCTTTGAGCTACAGTTAGGCTTAAGGTTCTGTATAGGGCTAGATTAAGTCTAAGATTAGGGCTAGGGTTATAGTGAAGCCTAAAACCTAACCTGAAACCTACACCTAACACTATCTTTAACCCTAATCCCAACTCTAAATTTTAGGCCTAGGGTTATGGTTAGGGTTATAATTAAAGCTATGTTTAGGGGCTAGGATAAGGGCTAGGGTTTGTTTTAGGGCTAGGGCTAGTGTCATGGCTAGGGCTAATATCAGGTCTAGTGTTATGCTTAGGGATAGTTTTAGGGTTAGTTTTATGGCTAGACTAATGTAAGGGTTAGGTATATGGTAAGAGTGAGGTTTAGACCTAGGGGAATTGTAAGGGTCAGTGTCAGTGTTAGGGTTTTATTTAGGTTTGAGTTTAGTATTAGGGCTCAAATTAGCATTAGTGTTAGGGTTAGAGTAATGATTAGATTAGTTATAGGGTTCAGGGTAGGTTTAGGGTAACTGATAAGTTTGGAGATAGTTATATGTTTAGGATTAGGCCTAGGGTTAGAATTAGGGTAAGATTTATGTTTAGGTAATGATACAGTTAGACTTAAGTTTAGGGCTAGAGTTATGGTTAGGATTAGGTCTTGATTTAGGATTAGGTTGAGAGTTAGAACTAGTGTTTGGTTAAGGTTATGTTTAGTGTAAGAGTTAGGGTTCTGAGCTATGGTTAGGGCTAGGCTGAGAGTTAGATTCAGGGTTAGGTCTAGGGATAGGATTATGGTAGGTATTGGGTTAGGGTTATGGGTACGATTAGACCAAGGATTAGTGGTAGGGTGAGTAAAAGGGTCAGGGTTAGTGTTAGGGTTTTGGATAGGGTTAGATTTAGAATGAGGAACAAGGGTAAGGGCTATTAATATGGTTAGTGTTTTGGTTAGCCCT